>NC_056725.1:579601209-579623709 GCF_019279795.1 Protopterus annectens
GATGAGAGCCCTAAATTTTGCACTTTTCTCCAAACATTTCTTCCATATTTACATTCGGATGCACACTTTGTATAGCTGCAGGCTCAAAATCACACAATATAAATGATGCACTTAGTAGCAAGTTAAACTCAGACAATAGCTCAAATATGCCTTTCCACATAAGATTGTACGCTCGATGGGACTTTTTATTCATAAGACAGTAAAGGAGTGGTACACTTTTACTGTACCCACCTTATCTGACAACAGAATGTATGGTATACAATTGTCTGCACTCTGAGCCCCTTTGAAAATAAGTACCATCCATTAACAACATGCTTGTAGAACTGAGATCTTTCAAGTTGGGTTTCGTACTAAATAGCACAACAGTAGTTTGCTTAACAGCATCCGATAACACTTTCTTTACAAATACGCCGTCTTTCAAATGGAAATCATCCACTTTGATACCAGTTAAGCTGACGTTTCTACAATGTAAGCCATTCCTACTCTTTGAGCAAACACGCTTAACTGTTTGCACCATAGATCTTCGGCTGGGTAAATAAGATGCACACTCCAAAGAACTAGAAGCTACAGTGTCGTCAACCACAACACACGGAGAATCTCTAGACAGGGAAGCTCTTTGCTTCAGCTCACTTCTAACCCAATATATCTCAACTTCATCGGGTTCACCAGAATGATAATGGTCTACACTCTTAACTAATTCCTCACCAGGGGTAACTGCAATTGTTACTGCTCTACCCTTGCATTTGTCAGTTACCTTATATTTACAGCTCCAGTACTTTCGGGTTTTTGTCTTCTTTTCCAGTTGATATATATAGCCATCTATAAGTAATATTTCTCCACCTTTCTGTGACTTTACAGTGTTATAAATCTGTCCTAACAGTCCAGGTGCAAGTCTGCAGATTTCCGCCATAGTATCAATATGTTAGTACTACGAGTAAACCTGTGTGTTCCATTTAAAGAGAGACTAAAGGTCTCAATTGATATCAAGCACTGTTCGGTTAAATTAAATTCAGTCAATTGACTTTTCGTGATTGTATGACTTCGTGACTTAGTGAGCGTGTTTTAGCGGTTTGGTATTTAGTGAAGTCGAGTATATGTTCTAGACCCATATATATATATATATATATATATATATATATATATATATATATATATATATATATATATATGTGTGTGTGTGTGTGTTTTCTTTCTATTTTAATTTCTCCAAATCTTTTGGGTTTCTAATACCATGACGGGAATGGACTCCATTCCTAAGTCAAAGTATGATTAATATTCCTGAAATTAGTATTGTTTCAGTCTTTGATGTCAGCCAGAAGTACTCTTCACAGCACCCGCAATGTGCCCAGTAAGGACTCCTTCTGCAATTCGTACGGAGTTACATTTATTGGTAATATATCTAAATATGATTGTAGATTCTTTTTTATAAGACCTGTTACTCGTACTACTATTGGAACTGTCTGGACATCTTTCTTCCACATTGCTCTTCTTACTGCCTGCAGATTCTGATATTTTATGACTGTGTGTGTCTCTGTATGCATGACACTGTAGTCACTGGGTGTGGTGATTTGAATTATCAATGATACTTTTGTCTTCTTTTCATAGGCCACTATATCCAGTTTTCTTGCATCTATCTTTTGAATTGTAATGAGTTATCCCATGTTATGTAGACTTCATTTTCTATGATGCTTTGTGGCTCATGTTTCCAGTGATATTCAGCCACTTCAATACCATGTTTGCACAATCTCCAGTGCAACAGTCTTGCCACATTATTATGCCTTTAAATGTATAGTCCTTCTGCCGCTAGTATGTCACAACCATCAACGAGGTGCACAGCTGTTTATAGTTCCGTTTTACAAAACCTACATTTGTCTGTTTCTCCCACATTTTCAATGGACTTTGGAAACCAAAGTGTATGTAGCCCATTATCTTGGGCTGCCAATATTAACCTTTCATCTCTTGGTTTGAATTTGCCTCTTGTTAACCATCCCTGCATTTGTTCCTGATCAACATGAGGTTCTTCCAGACGTTTTCTATACTTGCAACTGTATTTATGCTTTTTCCACATTTCTTGCTTTCTCATCTGGTCCTTCACCTTATATTCTTTCTTTTTATATTTTGGCACATTCAGTTGTTGCCTGATTTTTATCTACTTGTGGTTTTATTCCATTCCTACTTAACTCCGATATGCTTCTGCTAAACTAAGCATGGAAGACATCTTAGATTTATTTTCCTCATGCTTCAAAACCTTCACTATGTTTGTGTCTTGTGAGGTCAGCAGATATGTGTGGAGTCCCACGATTGCAGATCTATACATGTAACCAAATTCAAGGAGGCCCATCTCTCTTTCGGAATGGGGAATATATAATCTTGGTATGCACTGATTTTTATAAATTATTTGGTGAGCATGAAGCATCCTTCTTGTTTTCCTATCTAATCTATCCACCACATTTTGGGGCCAGGCAATCATTCCAAAACTGTAAGTTAGGACAGAAAGAGCAAATTGGTTTATAGGTTGGATTATGTTCCTAGATGTCAACGCTGTTTTCAGAATTAATTTAAGTATTCTAAAGTATTCTTTACTAAGCTTTGTTCACATTTGTTCATGTTTTATTGTTGATTCTTCATCAATTCACAAATATTTGTACACTCCCTCTTGCTCAGGTTTTTTATATTACATTCTTGTCCCAAACTGATGTTTTCTTGGTGTTGCAGTTTTCCTGCTTTAAAGGTTGCTTTTGCACATTTATCAAGACCAAATGACATTCTTATATCATCTGAAAAAGTTCTGACAACTTGTAGTTGTGCTCTATGTTGCTCATCTGATGAGCTATACAGTTTTAAATCATTGACAAAGAGAAGTTGAGAAGTCTTTACGTTTTGTTGTTTTCTAGGAGCCAAATTATAGCCATGGCCTAAGCTGTTAAGTAAACAGCTTAATGGGTTAAGGGCAAGGCAGAATAGCAGCGGTGACAGAGTCATCCTGGAATATCCCCCTTTGGATTTTTATCCCTGGGATAATAATTTGTCCTTTATCATGGCTTAATTGCAAAGTGGTCTGTCACAGTTTCATGGTTACTGTGATGCAGTCGATCAGTGTAGGGTGTATTTTATATATTTTTAAGCACACTTTTATCCATGAATGTGAGATAATATCAAATGCTTTTTTATATTCAATCCATGCCATACTCAGATTCTTCATCTTTTTACAGTTCTCCACTATGACTTTATTTAACAACAAATGATCCTTTCTTCCAAATTACTTTCTTTTACTGGCCTTTTGTTCTACTGCCATAATTGAGTTTTCTTCTAAATTACTATAAACTCTGTCAGCATCAACTACAGTGTAGAGTTTCTACATCGTCGGAAGGCTAGTTATGGGTCTATAGTTTTTAGGGTAGCTTGCAGGTTCCCTCTTAAGTGGGAGCATTGTTTTTCCTGTTGTTAGCCAGGTTGATGTCTGTTCAGGGTGCACATATAAATAGTTGTTACTCATAGCTAAATCTTCGTGCAAAGATGTTACTACTTTTAACCAGACGTTAGATACTGTATCTGGGCCTGGGCTTTTCCAATTAGAGGCTTTTCTTAACTTTGTTTCAATCTTGCTGGCTGTTACTTCATCCCATTTCATGTCCTGTACCTTTAAACTTCTTATTCTTTCTTTTAATTCTTCCATCCATTTATCATCTTTGTTATGTTTCACAGGATCTTCATATATACTTCTCCAAAATGTATCTATTTCTTCTTTTTTTGGTGGTCTTTCAGTTCCTATTACCCTGTTTCCCAATTCTCTGTTAAACATTTTTGAGTCATCAATAAATTGCTTATTTTCTACTTTTCCTTTATATTTATCTGGGCATCTTCTAAGTTTTTCACCTGTGCTAAGATTCTTAGTTTGTTATTTGCGATAGTGCATGATAGATCCTGGTCTGTTCTAATGCTGTGCATTGCTTTTATTACGTCTATCTTTCTTAGTATTTTATGGATTCGTTCCCTTTTCTATATTCTTCTAACAGTGACACTTCTCATCTTTCTCATCTTATTTGCTTTATAGTTTTCTCTATTCGATACTTCCGTGATGGTATTCAGTTTCTTCCCTTCCTTTCTTGGCATCTATACTACATAATCGAACTTTTAAAAGTTCAAACATCATATGGTCGACATCATATGATCGATCTTTCAAAAGTTAAAAAATGTAATAAAAAAAATAAACCAAAGAAAAAAACCTACCTGAATGGTTTAAGCAGGGGGGGCTTGCACCACCCACACCCCCACTCTTTAAATATACCAACTCCGATATCGCACTACAGTGCAGAAAAGGGAAATATTCCCATTCCGCACTGTACGGAGATCTCCGTTGAAATGTCTGAACTTTTAAAAGTTCGATCATATGGTGTCGACCATATAATGTTAGAACTTTTAAGAGTTTGGCAATGTGATATAGACCCCTTTCTCTTACTACCCTGTGTTTTTGTGATAGAACTTTATCAGTTATTAATTTAGCTGCACAGTAATGCATCCTGTTTTCTTCTATTATATCACGTGGATCTCTATGAACAGTCCTAATTACTGTATTCATTTGTTTTATCATACTTCTGACTTTTGGGTTTTTATTAACCTTCTACAGTCTATTTCTTTCATTGATTTTAATATGTCTATCTAGCTCTATTAAATCAAGCAACACTTGTCTTAGCTTATTTTATTCTAAACCAAGGACACATTTTTTGCTTTCCATTTCCTGTGGGCATTCTATAGAAAGTTCTATAGCATCTTCCTGTGACACCTACTTTTCAATTTCATCCTGTGCCATCCATTGCTCTGTCATATGGGAACTCAATCGCCTATCACTCCTCAACATTGACTGCATCAGACTTTCCACAGTTTCCTGTTCCTTTCCTTGCTGTCCAGCTTCAAATGAATGTTTGTACTGGTTTCCTGTGGAAGGTTCCATAATATCTTCATATGGCACCTGACCAATTGCTTCCCGTTTCACTGGTTTCCTCTTAATTTTGATATTCATTGCTTTATCCTGTTGTGGTTCTTTCTAAATTAGATTTTCTGCATTGAATCCTTCATTTTGTAGGTACTCTATAACTTCAGTTTATATTGCTTTGATTTCTCCATTACTAATCTCTTTTTCTACTTTTCCTGTTTGTCTTGTTATTTTTTTATATTGTAAAGTTTTCCATGTCTGGATTCTTTTGCCTGTATTTCTCTTCAAAGATTTTTGGTGCTGCTGTTTTTGTATAGGTTAGTTTTGCTTTCCCATTTGCATAAATATTACATCATATTAAATATCTTTTTCGATCCCATGTCCATATTTCTTCTTCAGATGTCTCCTGATCTTCCTGGTTCTTCTTACTTTGGGGACCCGTTCCGTCATGCTGTCATGTAACCTGTGTTAGACCTTCTACACCAAATCATTCACTTTGCAGGCACTCCAGAACTTCAATTTCTATTTTTTTTTTTTAATTTCTACTTTACTAATCTTCTTTTCTACATTCCTTCTTTGTGATATTATGTTTTTTTTGTAAAATTTTCCATATCTGGATGCCTTTGCCCATATTTCTCTTTTAATATCTTTGGGGCTGCCTTCTTTATATTGATTAAGTTGGCTTTCTCCTTTGCATAAATATTGCACCATATCAAATCTCTCTTTCTTTCCCATGTCCATATTTCTTTTTTATACTTTTCAAAAATCTCTAGGTTTCGTTTATATTTTCGCACTTCCTCAGATGCTTCTTTTTCCACACATATCAAAGTTTTAGCTATATACTGTTTTTTACAAATATTTTGTATTAATGAATACTAATTTTTATTTGAAGCTTCTTACAGTTTTTCTTCTGGAAGTATTTTTCTTTCCTCTAATTTCTCTCTTAATCATTTTGTATATCTTGTGTCTGGAAATTCTGGGCTTTTTGCATAATAATAACAATAACATCATTTCTTTCTTATCCTCAATAGTCCACTTTATCATCTTTATGGCTCTTCTTTGGCCTATCAGTTTTTGTGATTTTTGTGGACTACTACTTCCTTCTACAACAGGGGGGCCATCATCCTCCTGGGCCTGGCCCCATTGTAGGAATGTTTCCGTATTTTGAGGATTATATATATATTATATATATGTCTGTGTGTGTGTGTGTATATATACATGCATATATATATATATATATATATATATATATATATATATATATATATATATGTGTGTGTGTGTGTGTGTGTGTGTGTGTGTGTATTTAGAGATAGACACACACACACACACACACACACACACACACACACACACACACACACACACACACACACACACACACACACAAACACACACACTCTGTAACCATTACTTACATCTATTTTTATGACTGTAACTTTATACCTTAGGAGTTTGTTTGGCTCAAATATATGAATAAATACATAAATAACTGCCACGTAGGTATTTATTTTCTCAGCTCCTTACCATCAGAAAGGAGTGAGCAACCAGTTGTAATAGGTTCATAGGTTTATACTAGTCAAATGACCACCAGGGTCTTTACAAGCCTAGCCATGCGGCCCAAGCCAGTTTTGTTCCTGAGTTGCTTGGATGCCTATAAAGTGAAGTATGTTAGTAAGGAGATAGCTAAGGGTTATGTAGGGGGTATGTTAATTGGGGATTATCCCAAATGAATCCTTTATTGACTTAGCTATCCTGCAGGAAGGTTCATCTTAAGTAAACAACTGATATCAAAATCATGGTCTGAAACTAAATGCAAAAAATGCATTATCTGTATCGTTTGGGAAGTCATCTACCTCAGGGAACAATCACACTGACGATTCACCTCTAACAGTTGACCCAATTGCTCTGGATTTGGGAACTTATGTGGACAGTGACCTAACCTTTCACCAACATGTGTCTATTGTTGTAAGAAAGTCCTTCTGTATTACACAGCCTATAAACAAAGAGATTGTCTCTACATCTAGGGATGTCATTGTTCCCCTTTACTCAGACATCATTAGGCTAATCACTGAATAAAATGCCCCCTTTGGCATGTATCTATCTAGAAAAATGCAACAACAGGAGCACCCACAGAGATATCTTACTAAAAGGATACAAGACCTAACTTCAGAAAATTTGCTCCAGCACTGCACTACTAACGGACAAATGCAACCCCTAAATGCTTTATGCCATGCATGTGTCCCTTCAAATTATGTATGGCATGACCAACTTATCCTCATTAATATATAATGTATAATCATTGAATGTGGGATAATGATAATCGTCATTCTATAACCCAATGGGATACGGTGAGTCTATAACCAAATGGGATAGATTATTTTACGCACAAAAAGGAAAATTGTGTAGGCTTAAAATGACATGCAAGGACAGTTAACCTACTGCTTACCTATGAACTTATGAATCTATTATAAGTTCATAGGTGTGTACTACGCTAACAACCATAATGACCTTTTTAAGCCTAGCCATGTGTCTCAAATCTCTGACAAGTTCTGGTACCCTTGATAAGTATACACAGGGGCTTGGGAGAGGAAACATTTACTAGCAGGGACTGGGAAATAAACAATTTAAAAAAAAAATAAAGGCTGCCTGTGTTCATTGGAGACATAGGTGCCAAACCAGAGATGAATTTCCTGTTTACCATGCAGTTGTCCAAGTTGCACTTGAATTGGATTAGGGAAGAGCTCTGCTTCACATGGATGGGGAGCTTTTTCCACAGAAGGGGCAGTTTCTGTGATACATAGCTGTCTGTCCAGCAGGTCTTATTTATATCACAGGCAAGGTTTAAGTTTTTAGAATGGATAATTCTGGTGCTGTTTATTTTGTGGATATACAGGAGGTCTATCAGGGTGGGGTCTGACAATGACTTGTATGCCAGGCATACATCTCACCTCAACAGGCTGTAGGAGACAGAATACAGGGATAGGGCCTTGCAGTGGTCTGCACATGACATGTTACTTATGCCCTGTATTCTTTTATTGAGAAATCTCTGCAGATGTTCCAATTGGATCTGCCTGGTTAGGTACATGCCAAAAGGGCCATTGTACTCATAATTTCCTCACTTCTGTAGACAAATGACACATGATGGTCAAAGGCTAGATTATTGTCTATGCATGTCCCCAAGTCCCTGACAACTGGTCAGGTCTTAGGGGTGTATTGTTAATATTATAGTTACCAGGGGTGGATGACCTCCTGAAGGATACGGTTACACATTTGTTGGCATTTAGTTTTAATCCATGGATCTGACACAAGTTATTTGTCTGTGACAGCCTTTCCTGCAGAACATTTGTCAGTGTGGGATTCTATGATGGGTCCCAATTTGCAATCATCTGCAAATTTTTATGCCAGAGGCCCTTGACATTGGCTTTGACTTCAGACCAGTAAATGCAAAATGGAGTGGTCCCAGGACCAATCCCTGAGGGACTTAGCTGATGACTGGTCTCTTTATAGAAGTGGATTCCCCAATTCTAACTTTCTGGGTCCTGCCTGTGAGCCGGCTCACTATCCACCAGGTGACATAAGGATCTGTACCAAACTACTTGAGTTTGTCAACAGTGCCAGAGTGGGGTATTATGTCAAATGCCTTCACCAAGTCAATGTATGTAGTGTGAGCCATTTTGTCCTCATCCATTGCTTTGCTGACCTTCTCAAAGGAGTCAGCCAGGATGAGCAGGCATGAACCCCTCCCTCACCAATACCACTGAACATCATATCCTAATAATCAATCAGAAAGCTTAAAAATAACTGGAGATAAAAGACTAGGATTAGGAACACACATTGTCCTTATAAACTTCAAAAAGATGTCAGAATAACAGGCTTTACATTAGCATGTTTTTTTTTCTGAAGACTATTAATTCTGAAGCTCAAATGTCTGTCATTATTTAGTGAATGCAGTTGTCAATGATTTAGCAAAAAAACAGACATATACATTACAAGAAACAGACCAGAATATGAGGTAAAAATAAAAGACTGTTGATTGTTTATTCTCCCATGCATACAAACGTACACATATTATACACACACACACACACACACACACACACACACACACACACACACACACACACACACACACACACACACACACACACACACATGCACACATACACAGATGTGGCTATCAGTTATACCTATTTTTAAAACTATGATTATGTATGCCAGAAATTTGATTGAAGTCCAGTGAATGAATAAATACCTAAACAACTGCCATAGAGATATGCACTTTTTAAACTCAGTGCTGTCAAAATATACTGTTTATGTCTCTGCACATCCCTCCATACTTCTTAACATTTTAGCTCAAGAGTCAAGGAGAAAAATAAAAAATAATGAAGCAAAGGACCAACATCAAGGACAGATATTGTCCTTATTTACTTAAAAAGTTGTTGGAATGGCAGGAATTGCATTTCATTACTTTGATTTTTCTGAAAACTGTTATGTCTGAACTCTGAAAATCATACTATTACTTAGATACTGCAATCTGTATCACTTTGTCAGAAAAGAATGAGCAGACCAAAATATGTGGATCATAGGGGGTGACTAGGCTATTAGTTCTGAGGCACTTATTAGTCTAGCCAAGAGTTTAGCCTATGTTTAGACAAATCAGCACCCGATACCCCTGTCCAGCAGGGATATGGGTGGAATCCCAGGGGCATATTTTCTGTTTCTCACCCAGTCATCCAGGAAAAATCATAGACATTTTTTCTAAATTTGGGACAGTCCAGAACTTATGTGCCCCCACATACACGTATACATACATACATACATACACTCACGCGCAAGCACACCCACACACACACACACACACACACACACACACACACACACATGGAAGGACTCCTAAAAGTTACTGTAAGGTACAAAAAATTTATATACCTAGAGGTAACTTTTTCAAATTCATAGGTAGCCCTACAATGGTGCTTGGACATTAAGATGTACAGCACATTGGTAGGCTGTCTCCACTGCCATGCCACCTGCTAATAATGCAGTACGGGAAGAAGAAACATAGGATAATTAACCATGTGCTACTGGAACTATCTCAAGGAAGGCATCCACTCATTAAGTAATACACTAATTCACGCAGCTATGTAGATTAGCATGGCTGTTTCTTCCACATTGCAGTTTTATCTGGTAGAGGTAGGAAAATTAGGGAGGGGTGAGGTAGGTAGTTTGTGTGTGTGTGTGTGTGTGTGTGTGTGTGTGTGTGTGTGTGTGTGTGTGTGTGTGTGTGTGTGTGTTGTGTTGGGATGGCTATCATACTTTCACACACCCCTAGACTAATGAATATAGTCTGTAACATTTGGGGGTGTGGGGACATAAGCCACCTGAAAAAACTCTTGTCTGAGAGTCAGTTAAACACTATGGGGATCAGGAATGGGGGGGGGGGACACTAGCCACCAGAGAAAACCTGTGATTAAGTGGCACTGGAGCACTATGGGGATGGTGAGGTGGGGCGAAAAGTTGCCACCAAGAAAAATGTGTGCCTTTGTTGTAGTTAAATACTACAGGGGTCAGGGGTTGGGAGAAGTACTAACCACCAGGGATATTAAGTATGGCATGCCTTAAAGCAGACATTGAAAAAAATGGCTCAGGGAACCACCAGACACCAGGGATATGTAACATGCCATAGAAAGTCAGTACATCAGCTTCACATCCTGTACTCTCTCCCTCAGGATATTAGTCCTCTGTTAGATATGAAGGATGTATTTTAAGAATATGTACATTAAAAATACAGGGAGAATAAAGGATTTGAACTGTACACCTTTAACACAAGAAACTCCTGTATTAGCCTACTCCACCAACTGAGAAGTTAGTGCAGCAACTGTTTTTTATTCTATATGGAGGATCACGGGCATTATGCAATGCCTACAACATGGTGTGACATATAAGGGAGAGGGACAGGAAGTGTTAGGCGCAACTGTCAACCTCGTAAACAGCTTTTACCCTTGCAATCATTTACTAAAAGATATGAAATGTGAGATTCCACCCGGCAGTGTAAACCTTGGCTCTATATGATTGTCACTCTTGAAGTGACAACTCAACCCCATGTATAAAAATGGGAAAAAGAGGTTGTGGATGGATGGATGGACAGATGATGAATGGATGGATGAAATGTTTGATTCAATGCCTGGCATTAAGGACTGACTGTACTTTATTTACTTCATTATTTATGTTATTTATCATCAGTGAATTATCAGGGCAGGGGAAAAGGAGATACCATGGATGTTCTTACAACAGGGACAGGTATGGAGTATGTGATGTGTGCATGTGTGTTTTACTGTGTGCATGTGAATATAGAAGAGTGACCGAGGGGTCATGCCTGTGCTTTCACAATATGTCTGCTACAGTTAACTGTCATAGGAAGTACAGATCTGCACTTCATGGTTGTTAACTGTGATGCATAGTCATGCAAATTATCTGATAATGATCCTTTCCTGCTAATTTGCCTGTGAATCACAAAATAGCACATCTCGTTAACAGGGCCTTATTTGGAGTAGCCCTTAACTCAAAGTGGTAGCACTTTAATGAATGCTTGGGACCCACACACAGACATACACATATTCACACACACACACACACACACACACACACACACACACACACACACACACACACACATATATATATATATATATATATATATATATATATATATATATATATGTATATATACACACACACATATGTATATATGCAACACACAGGGAAAATAAAAAATACATATACACTGAAAAAAACTTGCCGATAAGGTCATATTTCCACAATGGTTTATTCTTTCTAACTTTTACTTTCAGTCTGAACTAATAGAAATGGATCCTCCCTACTTCATTTATCAGCCCAGTGAAACATTTTTGACTTTTCTTCCTTCAACAAAAGGCAGGAAAATGTGTAATAAGGATCATAAGATCATAGGAAGTTACTAGGCTATCCGCTCTGAGAACCTTACAAGCCTAATCAATGTTTCAACAAGTCAGCACCTTGTGTCACTGTCCAGCAGGAACACAGGTGGAATACCAAGGATGTATTTTCTGTTCCCCATCCATTTATCGATTACGTGGAGAGGGAGTCTATTCCACAAAAGTAGGATTCTCAGGGACACAAATCTGTCCTGCCAACAAGTCCTATTGATGTCACAGACCAGGTTGAGGTCTCGCGTGCAGGTTACACAAGTGGAGCTTGACTTGCGGATATGCAGCAGTCCCATCAGGGCGGGGTCTGAGATTGCTTTGTATGCAGGACAGAGGTCATCTCTGAGGAGTCTGTTGGAGACCAAGTAGAATAAAGTAAGTCACCATTGCCTTATTCACAGATTTGAGTAAATGCACTGCATGGCTGTCTTTAAAAACTTCCTGGCAAACAAAATAAGCTGATTTTTTCAGCCCCACCTAGTAAGTTCTCAGAGCTCTGCACATACTACTACAAGTCACCTCTGCAAGGTATATTGTAATGTACTGCTGCCCTACACTCATACTTCTCAAATGTCCCAAGTTTTGCAAAACGTCCAGATTTTTACTTTTGTGGTTTTCAGGCAAATTGTTGAGGACTGAAGTCACTAAATAATGTCAGACATTTGTGTTTCAGACTTCAGATCCTTCTGAAAATGTATGCTAATGCAAATTCTATCAAGTTTCTAAGTTAATAAGAATGATATTTAAAAAAATGTCCCTATTTTTAGGCCTTTGTCCCACCATAATTTTTGGCTTTGTCCAGATTTCTTGTGCTAAGAGGTTGAGAGGCATGCCTGCACTGAGCACTCATGAAAGCAACAAGACACATGGAAAACAGTTGACTGGGTAAGGTAATATAGCACAAGGGTTTGACAGCTGAATATCCAACTGGGGGTGGGGGGCTCATTATGATAATGAACATAGCCTGAGAGCATGACTTAATATTCATCTTGGGATTCACCATGACAGAGAACATAGCACAACAACAGGGCAGGAGAACACTGAAACTAGTGAACATCCCATGGGAGGCACACTGTGGCACAGACTGCAAGATATGCTTGGCAGGAAACAATGATGCTTATACATAGATCAAGATATGGCCATGTGTACAGAGATAGATTGAAAGCACAGGATTTATACAAGGGTTATCATGTGCAGCCCTGCTTAAGCTGAGGGGGGGGGGGTGAGTTCCATTAAACACTTCTTAAGGGTGGCAAGAACTTTACAGTGTGTCTAATTAAAGGTGTATATGGGTAGGCATCTTGTGGTCTTTGTAAGTTTTTGTTTAGTGTTGTTTTTATATGTGGAGCACTGCTGGTCATCAGAACAGTGGAGCAAGAAGGTGGACAGTGCTGTTATAGTCAGGTCTCATGCAAGGGACATTCCTTTGCTCTCAACTATGAAACCAAACAAACGACCAGGAAAAACTCCACTGCACAAATACAATCCACTACACCAATAGAAATATTAATATATGATATTATTGTATAAACACAGGTTAAGTGCTTTCTTCCCCTAAGAGGGACTTCATCAGAACAAATTCAAAAGCAAACCCCAGCCCTTTTTATCTAAATCACATTAACAATTAATTAATCAATTAAGCCCCAATGAGTTATTGAACACTAAGAACAATTATAAAAACACTTTGATAATAATAAATACAAGGGTATGTAAGTAAACATGCAACATCTTACTTAAAAAAATACATCACAAAATACAATAAAAACATATTCCTGTCCATAACCCATGATGTGTTTTAGTTTTAACAAACAAGAAATATTAATACTTTCATTAATTCCCTGGTCCTGTGTGGCATTTAACCTTAGTTGCCACTTGAGCTCACAAATGTCCAGGTGCACATCCAAGGCTCTACTCTGAGGGTCCTTGAATAATTGCTGTAAAGTCATGAATTTAAAAGCATGATCCCTGTGCTTGTGGACATGTCTAGGGCATTAGTCATTTTATTGTTTCTTATGTCCAGCACATGCTCACTAATTCTTTCTTTAAGCTGCCTACACGTTTTTCCCACATAAAATGTGGGACAATTTAATCACTTAGCCAAATAGAAAACATTCTTGCTGTTACAATTAAAATGCCCAGTTACATAAATATATCTACCATTCAAACTAAATTGGTCCTCAGTTTCCAAAATATTTTTGCAACAGGACCCCATCCCACATTTAAAATTTGCACTAACCCTAGAACTAACCAATTCATTGTGGGATCCACTCAATTCCAAAATATTTTTAAAGGACCTATCTTTTCTATATACTATATAACAGGGCCCCTAACCATTGTTTGGGCTATTTAATGATCAAATTGCATAATTTCCCAATTACACCTGATTGTATCAGCCACTGCTTTAGAATCCAAATTAAATGTAGTAATAAAACTGAACTTCATATTTGCCCTATCCTTCTTACTGAGACCATGGTCTTCAGGAGCTAAACCCATTCCATCTGCCATACCTAATATGGGTTTATAAATTCCATCAATTCACTTTTATACTACTTCGTTACTAACCTCACTCAGCATCTGGTCGATACCCTCTTTGCTTAAACATCTGGGTTATAAAAACCACTTCATCCATAAACTTGTTCACATCACTTACCATTCTGGCAGTTCTAACCAGTTGTCCTTTTATGATGGACTTTTTTTGGTGATAGGGATGCCAGCTATGAAAATCTAAATAAGAATTAGAAAAAGTTGGCTTACGAAAAATTCCTGATGTCAATCTGTTGATTTCCATGTCAAGCCCCAGATGAACATCCAAGTAGGTGATGTTATCTTTCCTGTAACTGAATGTAAATTTCAAAAAAATCAACTGTCTCATTGATGTACTGCCAAAAACTTTTTAAAACCTCCTCTGACTCTTTCCATACCAGAAAAATATCGTCCAAAAAGTTATTATAATGGGAGATCCTTTGTAGAAAATCCCTCTTAAACACAAATTCCTGCTCCCAGAAGGACAACACATAGTTTGCAAAAATAGGGTTGCAAGTGTTACCCATTGCCACCCCCATGGTTTGTTTAAAATATTGCCCTTCAAAGAACATATAGTTATTCTTGAGCACCAGCTCCATCAATACCAGAAATGTATTAATCTGATCTTGATCATATAACCTTGTTTTTACAAATTGTGACTCTAACCATGTTAAACCCATTTCATGGGGAATGGCTGAAAACAAATTGCAAACGTCAATTGTGACCAGTATGATGTCCTTACTGATCTCTATTGTATTTAGTTTTTCCAAAAAGTGCCACAAATCTTTGCATATATATGGAAAGGCGACCAACCCTTTTTGTAATTGAGTGTCCAAGAATCTACTAATAAAACAGGTTTTTGCCTGCTTCCCATCAACAATCAGTTTAAACCTAGGTTTGTTTAACCCTTTATGCATTTTGGGTATACCAAAAATATTGGTCACCATCGGGTAATCATTTCTAATAAATTTGTATTCATCCTCATTAATTTAGCCCTGGTATATCATATCTTCTAATGTCAAATCAACCATCCTGTTCATAATGTTAATCTCATTTAACAAACTTCCACATATGCCCCTTCCATTAGCAATGCATTCATGCCATTAGAGTAGTTGCCCTTATCCATAACAACAATTCCACTACTCTTATTGGGTTTCATAACATGGATGTTTTTATCCTTAGCTATTTCAAACAATAAGTTTTGCTCATTTTTACTTAAGTTGCAATTAAATTCAAATTTAGGCTTGTTATACAATTTCTTAATATCTGTCTCACATATCCTTTCAAAAACCCCAATGAAATTGTTAATAGGAGGGTTAAATGTACTGGGCTTTTTTACTGTCCCAGAACCACTACTAGCTTCCTTGTCAAACCATATCTTACAATTTAATTTGAGTGCAAATAACTTCAAATCTATAAGGGTTTCAGCTACATTACCCCTTCCACTAGGGACAAAGGTTAAACACTTTGCCAAAAGGTTTGCATGATCAATAGTTAAATGTTTACTTGAATAATTGTAAATTTTAAAATCACCAGCAGCATTATTGATCATTTGCGGTAAACCAACACCTTCATGCACAGGGATCAGGCATGGTCACAAAAACCCATTAATACAGAATCACTTTCAAGAACATTTACCATAGGCCGCTGTTCAAAAGTAGGGTGTCCACAATTGTTTATATCATAAGCTTTCTCAGCTGGACAGTGGTGACATGCTCATTGCTGCTGTCAGCATGGGACAAGGTGGGAATGGCCACTGCACAATAACAGACTAGTATGTGAAAATTAAATGGAGAAAGAGTGGCAGAGTTGCACATAGAGTTCAGCCAATGACAGTCATGCACACATACATGCAAATACACACACACACACACACACACACACACACACACACACACACACACACATTGACTGACAAGTGTACCTATGGGTATGCAGATCTTCTCATGAATCCAAGAAAATGCTAGTAGCTGGAAAAGCTGAACAAAATTCACCACCCAGAAGATGTAGAGCACACTTACTTAAGAAGCATCCATTTATATTTTGAAGCTGCTGCATAGTTTTGGTAGTAGTGAAATGATTCGGCCATTTCATTAGATGCTTTATTATGGGTAAAGCAAATATTGATAATATGCAAGAATCTGTGTGGATTTGTTTTCAAAGACATATGGAAGTAAATTAAGCATTGTGTTATGCATTGATTGTGTTAGGAGTATCTAGAAAGAAGAGAGTGACATTGAAATGTATAATAATTGAAAAATTAAAGCTATTGTGAGGAACTAGTATAATGAACCACTGTGGGCATGGACGAAAATAATTTAATTATTCACAGACCGAAAAAAAATGCCAGTCTCTGATTTTCACTTTTTCTTTTTTTTTCTTTTTTTCTTTTGGAAGGATTGAGCAAAGCTTTTCAAATCTTACTCATTTTCTGTACATAAATTATTAATCCAGCTAATTTTTAAGTTCCTGAATCAGCCTGAACATTTACAAAGTTCTATAAGACCTAAGTGTTTTTTGAGTGCATGCAGCTTCTTCTACTGTGATGTACAACAAAACAGATTAAATTATTCCAAAGTCCAAGGGTGAGCTGATCCCTTGTGGACATAGCTAACTGAAGAGAAATGTATACTCTCATTTTGGTGGTGGCAAATCCAACATCATCGCTAAGAAAGCAACAGATGATGTTGTGATCACATGAACCCAAAGTATCCATTAGGAATATGGAGGGCATGGAGTGCCGTGTTTATGCTCCAAAATCAGAAAAAAAGAGAAACATATAAAGCATTATTGTAGCACAGGACTAGATGCTAACAGCACTTTCAGAGGAGCATAACAATTGCTACATATCCCTTAAGTGCTGTTACAGTCAGGTCTCATGCAAGGGACTTTCCTTTGCTCTCAGCTATCCCCGAATAGCTTGCCTCATATTTTGTTCTGTCCAAAGAACATTAGAGTCAGTCTGTAAGTTACATATTTAATTGAATTGCAGTAATGTTTGAAAAACTGTTCTTATCTTTTCTATTTGTCAACCTCTCCCCAGAATCCTTAAACAAATGAAATATGTACATGCTTTCTGTGTGACAACACTTGCTAAACACTTTAGTTGCTTTCAAGTTTTTTTCCCTGTAACTGCTAGTACATGAAACAGATAAAAGTCTGTGCACTACAAAGAATTATGATTGGATCTCACCAATCCTATTTATCAATGCCACGATTCATCTCTCAGGCTTTGCCTTTGAGTTGAATTTCTTGATACCCATGTCTCAGACACATAATTGTATTTTTACAATCAGAGATCTGATCATAATCTTCAGTGTTGTAGAGAGCCTTCTTCAAATAGATTTATGCCAGAGCATTGAATTTGAACATGTTGTGATCAGTAAACATTTTAATCCTTGAGCAAATTAGGAGCTGGACTGGAATGGAACATTTCAATGATCATTCAATGCAAAATGAAAGAGGGCTGGAGGTATCACTGAAGCAGAAAAGAGGGCTAGATACACAGCAGACAGGGTTATGCAAAGCAAGAGAGTATAGACAGAAGGTAAAGTAGCTGCACGTCCATGCTCTTCTGACAGTGTAAATTCATCTTATAACAACAGATTCTGAATTTAACTTATTTAAACATAAAGCACAATGCAGAAACATCAGTAGCTACTAGTAACACATTTGATAACTTTTACTTCTCGGGTCTGCACAGTAACTGTTTTCATTTCTTAAGCAATGGACCAAGTTTAACATGTGTATAAATGATATGTAATCACTCATACCTGATACAAAAACAGCACAACAATCACATTGACACATTTTAGTTTATGTGCATCTATTATTCATGTAGCCTGGGAGAAGTCGAAACTTATATAAAAAGCATGCCAAACTGTTTAAAGTTTGAAAATGATATACCAATATGAAGAAAATATAAACTCTGCAGTATTAGTAAAACATAATCTGTAATTTATTTACAATGCTTCTGTTTTGGAAACCAAAGTTTCTCTTGTGGTTTACAGTGTTTTTGTTTTATCAGTCTTTTAGCTGTTTAATCAATTATTTTGCTGTTTAAACACATCCATCAATCTTTTGTAAACACACTAATAAAAATAACATTAAAAAACTATATTTTATCTTCTATCTATGTTCTTTACAAATGACTGGGCCATTTATACTCTACTTTTAACAAACTGTTTAGAAAGTAGTTCAATGTGTACTTATAATTGTTCTTGTTTACTACACTCTGTTAAACTAATTCTGACCAAAGTGACAGACTATGATTTAATAGTTATCCACAATGAAAAAAAATCTTTCTTTCATTCTTTCTATTTCTCTTCGTTGATTATTTTCATTTCTTTTTTATTTGTTTTCTAGTTGTGAGTTTTATTTAAACATGACTTTAAATTATATCATAGAACAATCTCTCACCATATTTATTTAAAATATTTCAGTTTTTAGTAGTTATAGTAGTTGCTCTAGCCAACTTAGACCACAATTTTAATTATGGGTCAGGTTCAGATTTATCATAACTACCATTGTTGAATCCCTCTGTCATTCAGCTTGATTAGTTACTATATTCCAAAGTGTCTCTCAGTTTGATATATACTGGGGTGTCTTACATCCACTGCAGTACTTTCCAAAGCATCTGGATCCAAAGGTACAAAAACTGGGTGCTTGCAGGGGCCATAAAACTGGTTTAGGGCTATAAACCAAGACATCAAGTTAGTCAAAAAAGGAAAATAGAAGTTAAAGATAAAAAAAGTTTATGTGCATCATTTTATGTAAAGCAAAGGCTCTAGCACGTTTTTCAAACTGTTATCTTAGAATGTACTTTAAAAATGCTTCTGAATCAGAAGTTTATAATTACATTTAACATCTGAAAACGTGTGTCTATCTTAGACACTTGAACATCCATCAGATAATGGAAGTTGATAATATTGACTGTTTCTGAGTTACAAGTTTTTTTTGGTGTACATATATATATATATATATATATATATATATATATATATATATATATATAGATATATATATATATATATATATATATATATATATATATATATATATATATATATATATATGCATGCATGGGCAACACAGTGGTGGAGCAGTAAGCATTGTTACCTCACAGCAAGACGTTCTCCTGTTTGATTCTCACCTGGGGTACCGTCGGTGTGGAATCTGCATGGCCTCCATGTGTTTGTGTGGGTTTCCTGCAGGTGCTCTGGTTTCATCCCACATTCCCAAGACCAGCAGCAGGTGGAGTGGACATTCTAAATTGGCCCTAGATGTGAGTGTGTGCATGTGTGTGCCTTGTAAGGAAGGTTGGGTGCCAGGCTGGGAACTCAACACCGTAAAACTGTACTTCCACTCATTCTGCAGACACTAGGTTTCCCCTATAGTGACCCCTAATGGGAGCAGCCGAAAGGTGTAGGACACACACACATATCTATATATATGGATTCACTTTATAACCTCGAAATGCTGAAATATCGAATTTCAGTATCTCGTGACTATAAAACCGAATCCACAAAACACCGACAAACAAAAACCGTGAAACCACATGACTGAAAACACCGCACACACTACACTTAACATACAACACAACACCCACATCACAACATAAACAAAAAAACAACACACATACACAACTCACACACACATAAGCAGGGGGGCAAGCACCCTGCACTAATGGGGGCTGCACCCCCCACCCCTACTTATATATACTAACTCCGAGATCGCACAAACACAACACAAAAGCTCACTCACACACGCACATTCTCCAATCCCTCACAGACACTCTAACTCCCACTCAAAACCCTTACAAAACACTCACTTACCTGACATAACACCTACATCCACACACGGCACCGCGCACTACCAAAACACAAATCCGGACATTACGTAGCGTAACTTCATAACCGCGAATTCGACATATTTTCGATATATATTCAAATTCGCGATTATGAACGTTCGCTGTTTGTAACATTCGACTTTATAGCTTTGAGATACTGAAATTCGACATTTCAGTATTTCGATGTTATAAAGTGAACCCATATATATATATATATATATATATATATATATATATATATATATATATATATATATATATATATATATGGGTCTACTTTGAGACACTGAAAACACATTTCACTGAATTTCATTTCACCCTCAAAAAATCACTGAAAGCTCAAATCACTGAAAACTCATTTCACTGAATAACATTTCACTGAATCTAAGTACTGTTGGGCAAATAAAAAGTATGTGCCTTTCCCCACTGTAATGCGATTCTGGAGTTAGTATATATAGTTGGGGGGGTAGGGGGCACAGCTCCCCCCATGTGGGGCATGTGGGGTGTAACCCCTCACCTACTTAGCTTTTATATTTATGAATCTCATTTCACTGAAAGCTAACGATATAAAACCAAAAGTAGGTGGGGGGGCTACACCCCCCCCCACATCCACCCAATATGGGAGGCAGTGCCACCCACACCCCCCAACTATATATACTAACTCCAGCATTGCCCTACAGAGGGGAAACGGCATATACATTTTATTTGCCCAACTATGTACTAGTTGAGCATTAATGTTGTTTGTAGTGAATAAAGTGTTTGGATTATAGCCTGTGTCTGTAACCACTTTTCACTCTGGTTTTACAAGTTACTAGTTGAAATTCCTCATCAAATCCTCTAAAGCTTGCTGTGAAAACAGAATTGCAGCAGATAGTAAAGACAACCATAAGGCCTTCTATAGTTATGTAAAGAATCTCCACGGCAATACCCAGATTTGCTACTGCAAAATGGTACCTCCTATACCGAGCCAACAGATATTGCCAATATACTGGATGACAGATTCAGTGCCAACTTTACCCCCCAAGGCACCAGTCACAATACCAGTAGATTGCCAGGCACCCAGTATTACTGCTGCACAGGTTAAAACAGCACTGTCCAAGGCCAAGAATACAGCTTCTATGGGACCTGACAATATCCCTGGCTGTGTACTACATGAACTACAGAGTGAACTGGCACCTCACCTGTGTGCCCTGTTCAATCACAGCATCACCTCAGGTTTTCTCCCTACTGAATGGCGCACTGCTACAGTCACCTCCCCCCACAAAGGAGGAGTCACTACAGACCCTGGGAACTTTTGCCCCATTAGCCTGATGAGTCTAATATGCAAAGCTATGGAACGCATCATCATAGACCTAATAAACAAGGATATAGGGAATCTCCAAACTCTGGATCCTACACAGTTTGGTTTTGTGAAGGGAAGATCATGCCTGCTCAACTTGATCGACTCAGTCACCAGAGCTGTGGATGAAGGCAGGGTGGTTCATACAGCCTACCTTGATCTGGCCAAGGCCTTTGATACCATTCCCAACTCAGGAATCATAGAAAAACTCACTAAGCTTGGCATCAACCCCTATATCACTAGGTGGATTGCAAACGGGCTCACAGATAGAACCTACAGTGTGAAAGTAGCTAACTCCAAGTCAGACTGATGAGCAGTCATGAGTGGAGTCCCACAGGGTTCGGTCCTGGGTCCTCTCCTGTTTGGTATCTACTTCTCTGAAGTCCAGGTCAATATGAAGGGACTCTGTCTGACAAAGTTCACAGATGATTGCAAGTTGGGAGCTATTATTAACCCCCCAAGTGATGTTGACATCCAACAGAAAGGCTTCACTGAGACCAACAACTGGTATCAGAACCATGGCCTTAAGCTCAATGCCAATAAATTTGTCATCATCCCCTTTGAAAAAAAAAAACAGTTCCCATGAATTACCACATCAATATTACTCCACTGAACACAGAAGGCATTATAAGAGATCTGGGAGCACAGGTTGATAGCAACCACTCTTTTGACCACCACATTGCCGCTGTGGTCAGAAAGTCCTTCGATGTGGCACATCTCATTACTAAGGGTTTTGCATCCAGAAGAAAAGAGGTCATTGTCCCTCTCTACTCTTCCCCCATTAGGCCAATCATTGAGTACAATGTCCCATTTGGCATGTACCTCACTAAATACCTGCAACAACTGCAGAGGCTGCAAAGGTACCTCACAAAGTAGATCCTAGGCCTTAAAC
>NC_056725.1:579633709-579665154 GCF_019279795.1 Protopterus annectens
TAAGCAGTGTGATTTGCTTTTTCCTTCAAATGAGACAAAGGTGATCACAAATTCACTCCAGGTTTGACTGGCCTAACCCTATTCAAGAGAGGAGGTACAGCAGTGCATACTGGCAAGACACAGACTGCAACAAGACTCAGATATCTTGAAGTTCCTTTTCTTATAATCCTATATAGTCTTCATATTTCATTTAATATTTGGGTCATAGTCTAATAAAATCTCACTACCAGTTAATACTGTCATCTTCTTTGCAGCTGGTCTTTTGACAAAATGTCTCAGAAATGGAAACAATGCTATTCTATGCCTTTCGCTAACAATGGTAATTACTGGACATTTTGCTTCAGTACTCTTATAATTTTCAAAACAGTAGATATCAAAATAGTTAGCATAGCTACACTCCTTACATTTTATACTACCTTAAAGCCCCGTGTCGTGGTCTCCCATTTCCTAGTCGCAAACATCTTCATTTTCTTCTGCTGTAGAAAGTCACTTTCCAGGATAATGGCTTTACTCTACAGGAGGAATGCTAGTATTCAATTATTATAATTAAACACCAAGCTTGAAAGCAAGACACACTTACAGTTAGAATTTATGAACATCGGTATCATATTACAAAACAAATTCTGTCTAATGCTTTGGCTAAACATAGCTTTGAAAATCCTACACACACCTTTAAATATACAGTTATAGAACAAGTAGGTAAAATTCCTAGAGGCGGACCTTGGGATCTGGTTTTGAAAAGGCAGGAATTATTATGACAACTAAGAACTAATGCTTATGTCCAGCCAGGGCTTAATGAATGTTGTTCAATCGTGCGTTTATTATGGTTAAAGGCTTTGGATAGATAAGCCCATTTAGAATATGATTTATTTAATATTCAATAGTTGTTATAAGGATTTTTACTCCGCGGTTGTGGTGCTGTGGTAGCGTTGTCACTTCACAGTCAGACGCTGTCTGGTTCGATTCTCAGCTAGAGTGTCTTCTGCGTGGAGACATGCGCCAATGGGCGTACCTTCGTTGAAGGTTGTGCATCAGGGCTGGTAACTCGGCACATAAAAATCAACTACCAATCATTAGCGGACCAGAGTTCCGCTGTGGCGACCCCTAACCGGGAAAAGCCAAAAGACACAACAGCAACAAGTTGTTATAAGGATTTTTAATAAAGTATTTAATATTGTTTTAATATTTTTTTGAGCATGCTAACTATCTACTATAATGCTTAGTTGAGTAGGATTAGTTTAAGATTTTAATTGAATTTTGTGGTGTCATTAATTGATATTGTTTTTAAGAGGGAGTATTTGAATAATCTGTGTTTGTCTGAAGAAGTTCATTGCTTTAATATGGACGAAGGTGCTAACATAAATCTGGTTTGAAGCAAGAAGCCTACCTGCCTGCTGTCTTTTTATTTATCTCCTCCAAGAAAGAAGTACCCCAAAATGATGGAATCTATGAAATAAGTCCTTTTGTCTAATACTTTTTATTTATACCTGATCAAAATGAATTTTATATCACAATTTTCCACTTAAAAACATTTTTCATACACTGTATGACTAACCTTTACCCATGACATTTTTTAAGACCTACAATATTATATATACATTTGCATAAATATACAATTATAACTCAAAACCCATCAACTTACGTCCATAATTATATGCAATGGCATAAATTATAATACTGTTGAAAAAACATATCCTAGAAGCTCATGTTTATGGGTATGTATACTAAGATATATGCAGTGAAAAGGTTTTAATCCCTTTAGTTTGATATAATAGACTCTGCTGCAGCTAGGGGGTCTTGTCGAGGAGTTGAGGAAAGATAAGTTGTAGTTTTCCTGAATGATGACTGACTTTGAAGGGGACGAAATAGATAAATGAAACTGGAGACCATGCTGGACTACCACTAAATGGTGGAAGGCACAATAAATCTTCATCATTATGCATGAGGAAGTAAGCTGGACAGCACACAGGGAAGAGAAAGTCACAGCTTTCAGGAAAGAGGGTCTGCCACTTCCCCACTTTTGCAATATCAAGGACTACCTCCCTGCTAGGTACGGAAGACACCCTTGAACTACCTGCTACCCAGGCACCAGTGAACTCTACCACAGTGAAGTTATACCCAGAAAAGGAAAGCACAATGTATGTAGCCTAAAGACTCTACTTGGAACTCTTAGTTAAAGCTGGTATTATTAAATTAGATTTTACCTCCCATGTGCATGACAGCAGCCTACTGCTGCCCATTTGCCTCAATCCTCCCTCTGGTTTTCATCTTTTTTGCTTAGATCTTAAGCTTACTTTTATTAATGAAGACTCTCCTTTGTATCTGTCTGCCATCTCCTTCACCTCTAGGTGGCGACATACACCACTACAAACACTCGCTCACCATACCTTTTTTTTCCAAAATCCCCTCTATAATACATTAGTTATTTTAATTTCTTCTCCCCCATTCTGTAATACCTCACTTGCTCACTATTTTCCTGGGCTGAAAAACTTATGCTAAAACTGTCTACAATTACCCTAACTCACACCTCAGTTGTTGCCCATCTTAATTTTAGGTGTTCCAGTCACTGATAACTTTCTGTACTCATCACTTCTTTGTGGCTCTACCCACTCTGCTCCCCTACCTTGCCCCCAAATACCACCCGCCCCAACACGTCTACCTTTATATCTATCTGACCACTCCTACATAACTTACCTATCACACTTAGCCCCTCCCTCCTCCTACTCCCTATCACTATCTTCAGCCTGTTGTCACACTCCCACCCACTGCTCTCTGCTCAACCTATCCTTCACCCTGCAACATCCCTGTCTTCACACCCATACAATAAACTTTGTAATACACCTCTCCCATTCTTAGCTGTCTCTCTTTCTACATATCCCTCTCACTTGACTTGCATCTAACACCTATCATGCAAACAAGACTTGTTCATGCTCTACTATCCTTATGTCAAACCCTCATTCTCTTCTACCTACTCAATCTCACTAGTTTCCCGCAGTTCCAGTACTACCCTCCCTCTCACACAACTTCAATAAATGTTAAAAAAGACTCTCCCTCAACAACCCAAGTCTCTTCCCACCTCTATAACCATTATGCATCTTTTCACTTTCAAAGGAAACACTTCCCTACACCTAGTAAACAACTTCCCATACCTACCAAACTAACCTCATTAATTTCCAATTCACAAATCTATAACCCCTTAGAACAGAGATACCTATCCCTACTGTATTCTAAATTAGTCACCCTCCTCCTCCGCTCTGGAGATATACACCCTAATCCAGGGCCTTCACTTAACTCCACTTCCAAACCAAACTCACATAGTTCTCCCCTCCCCCACAAATCTCTTCTCTTTGTTACACTTAATGCCAGGAGCCTTTGTAATAAAATACCTGCCTTTCATGCCTGGATATCCCACAACAAACCTGATATTCTCTCTATCATAGAAACCTGTTTAAAGCCACATAAAAGATACCGGAATAACACCCCCAAACTATAAACTCATAAGAAGTGACAGATCCCAAAAGAAAGGTGGAGGAGTAGCCTTACTCTTCTCCTCCTCCTTAACAGTGACACCCTATACTAAGCCCATACCCTCATTTGACAGTGCTGAGCTAGCTCTGACCCTTCTCAAAGTTAACAACAACAAATCTGTATGCATTGTCTCCCTGTACATACCACCTGGTAACAGCATCCCTATTCTGGAAGTTATTCTTGCCTGGTTTACCTCCAACATAAATAATGAGACAATAATCCTAGGTGATGTCAACATTAACTGGTCTTCCATTGATTCATCACCCCCTACTCAAAGTATTAACCTATATCAATTCACTCAGCTAATCCAAACTCCTACTAGACCAAATAAAGATTATACCACAGGTAGCATCCTTGACTGGATACTAGTCTCCCACCCAACCCAAATTTCTGATAGTGGTACTCTCCCCGACTCCCTTAGTGACCATCTCCCTGCCTACATATACCATTCCCCTTCCCCCCTCCTCCTTAAGCACAAACAAATTACAACCCATAATATGCAACATTTCAACTCCCAAATCTTCAATAATGCCTTACAGCAGATAAACTGGAACCCTCTAAAGTACCTTCCTTTAGATGCCACTGTCTCACACTTCAATACAGTTTTTACTGATCTACTAAATAGTTTTGCCCACTGCAGAACCAAAAGACTCAAATCCAAAATGGCCCCCTGGCTAACCAAAGACACTAAAGTCCTTATGCATCTCCTAGACAATACCTGGAAATACTATCAAAAATTCAAAACTCCCAACGCTCTTGCCAAATATAAGCAACTCCGAAATCAAGTAAAAAAACAAATAGCCATCGACCATAAACCCTACTATCTTAAACTTCAAAATAACCATAAAACCAACCCAAACATTTTTGGAATAGCATTGCATCAATACTATCTCCAGGCAAACAAGAGAACCCCTGCCCTGACCCTGACTCACCTGACCTCCACCTAGCCACCCAATTCAATTCCTTTTTCATTGACTCCATAGGCAAACTCACCTCATCTTTCCCTAATAATACCCCCGCAACATATCTGAGACCAAGTATTTAACTTCCAATAACTCTCTGCCCCCCTCTTTCACTCTCAAATCCATTCCTACCAACACTATAAAAAAGCTTCTACTAAAGTTAAAACCTTGTTCTAATGCTCCAGGTGACATTCCATCCAATTTCCTCAAGCCAGCCGCTGATGCCATCTCCCTTCCCATCAGCATCCTAATAAATTGCTCCATCCAGGAATCCTACGTACCACACCTCTGGAAAAAAGCCTTCATCATCCCCCTCTACAAGGAGGTCACAACTTTTCTATCTCCAAGTTTCGCCCTATTGCTATCCTGTCTCCTATCTCCAAGATACTCGAAAAATGTATTCACCTGCAACTTTTACCCTACCTACTTGACAACCAACTACTGACTCCAACACAACATGGGTTTAGATCAGGTCATAGCACCCCCACTGCCCTCTTTTCCTCCCTCTAAATCATCAACTCTGCTCGCGACTCTGGTAACATAGTTTCTACCCTCTTCCTGGACTTATCCAAGGCCTTCAATACTGTCTCCCATCAACTCCTGCTTTCTAAACTCTCTCATCTTCATCTTTCCTCTTCTTCTATCAAATGGTTCACCAGCTATCTTTCAGCCAGGGAACTAGCTGTAAAATGGAACTACTATACTTCCTCTTTCCTTCACACCCCAACAGGAGTACCTCAAGGCTCCATACTAGGTCACTTACTATTTAAATTTTTTATCAATGATTTCCACCAAAAGATCACCAATGCTAAACTTGTGCAATACGCAGATGACTCCACTATCATCTGCGCTGCTAAAACTCTACCCATATTAACAAACCTTACTCAAGAGGCCTTCTCCTCCACTGAGTTCTGGATGCTTGACAACCATCTAGTCCTTAATGCCATCAAATCCAAAATAATGATTCTTACTCCTTCTAGACATACTGCTGTTGACAAAGCATCCTTCGCTATACTTAGTCTAAACAAAACATCTATTGAAATAGTGCCCCATGCAAAACTTCTGGGTGTCCTTATTGATGACCAGCTAAAGTTTGACATCCACCTACAAACCAATATAAAAAAAAACATCAAAAACTCGGAATGCTTTATCGACACAGATGCTACCTCTCTCTTTCATCCAGACAACTCCTATCTTCTACCTACCTTATCCCCACCCTTTTGTATGGAGCACCATTACTCAGTAATCATCAACCCTGAAATCAAAACTATCCTCATGCTATAATAAATTTCTAAGTTTGCCACAGGATCCAAATCCTCCACTCATCATTGTAACTCCCTCCATGCACTAAACTGGTTGGAACTCCCAGGCTATCTAACTTTCATTCAACTAACAGTAGCACACAAGATCATTTTTAAACCCTCTAGCTGTCCATCACTCTTTTCTTCCTTAAAACTTCACCAGCCACAAAGAACACTTAGATCCACAAATCAAAACCTCTAGGAACTTTACAAACCTTTACATTCACCAGGGCAACTCTTACTATCATTCTCCCTTGCTAGATTATGGAACTCTCTTCCCCCTCACATTAGAACTACCCAGTATCTCCCTTCATTTAAAACCTTTCTCCACTCTCATCTCTCCTTTCTCTGGGAATGCTCCTGTACTCATCCTACCTGGATAATGACACCTATCTCTTTCTTATCCTACTCTAAACTCTGCCTTTGCTTAAATTCTTTTGTCTACAATTATGATTTACAAAATAAGCATTAATTTGTTTCTTCTTGTAAATATCTGTAAGTGTTTGACTTAGTTCTTATATTTAAATTGTTTTCAGTTAATATGTTTCTCTTATATGCCGTACTAGTTATTGTATTTTATTGTACTAGTATTTCTGTCTGGAGCTTTTCTCCTCAGGCCTCCATTGAAAACGGGCTACCTTGGCCCAATGGACATTCCCGGTTAACAAACTGAAATAAATAAATACAGGTCAGGCATATTTTTATCAACAAGAAGAGAAGACAGCAATTAATAAAATGTTGAAGGAAAATTATCTGGGAGGGAACGAGGGCAAGAGTTAAAAGAGATAAGTTGATCCTCTCATTAGAACAAAGTGGTTTAGGATTACCTAGTTTGAAGAAATATTTTAGAGCTACACAGTTAGCCCTCATATATATAACACAAGCAAAAGGTTATAATGCAAAAAGGAAAGGGATAATGATGTGGGGGGGGGGTTCAAGAAATACAGAAAGTATGAGATTTTGGTTGAAGATCCTTAAAGATAATAATAGCAACCATACAGAATAGCACATCTGCAGAAAGTATTCTAAAAACTTAGCCAACATGGGAATGGAGAAAGATTTTCCTAATAGGGATGACTCCAAGTAAGGGTACAGAAAATGGATAAGACGGGTGTGGAATGTACTGGAGAAAAGTGGCAAAGTCTACAAGGAATTGAGAGCAAATAACAAGGGAGGGAAAGGGAATAGAGTGGGATGAGGTAAATAAAAAGTTTGGACTGCAGGTTAGAGACTAAATTCCTTACCTGGGATTGATATCAGAGTATAGGCAAAGCGAAAGGGATAGGGGACTCCTAAGTGAAAGGCCTGCTCTAGTAGAGACTTCAGATGAATCTAGAACAAAGGCTGCTGTTAAAAAAGGATAATTAATTGGGCATATAACATTTTGCATGGTAAATGTAAGAACCGATTAAAGGTGGTTAGAAAAGATTGGCAAGAGAGAAAATGGAAAAGCAATTTACAAACAAATAATGGGAGGGCATACGTATGGCTCCCAAGTATGCAACAACATCTAGAAGGTCTAATATTTTTGCTTGGAAGTGTTTGCATAGGTATTTTATACCCCGAGCAGATTTGAAAGAGATTTCATCAGGCATATAGCAAATATTGGATGTCTGATGGGGAAAAACTGTGAACATGTTTTTTGGCAGTGAAATAAATTGTTTGATTTTAAAAATTCCCCACAGAGTACTCTATCAGAAATACCGAGGGAGCAAATGGCTATATCTAAGAAAATTATTAGTTGGAACTGAGACACAGGAGCTGAATCTGTCTAGACATAGTAAGACCTTATTATGTTTAATTCTGTTGGCTGGCCAAAATACAATTGCTAGAAAATGGAAATCATAATCTAAACCAACTATATTTGAAGTACTGAACATTGTAAATGAAATGAAAAAGTGGAAAAGGGATTTTTAGAAAATGGAGGAAATTTCAAAGAAATAAATGGAAATTTTTGGAACAATCTATGCAGAATAATGCTCAGAAGGAGAAGAAAGAGTGATGTTTAAGAGATGGCAGTAATTCAGCAACTCGTAATGTTGGACTGAAAGACAACTATTATAAAAAAGAGCATATATAATGTATAATGTATGTATTGGAAATGGTAATATAGTTTCTTTTCCATAAATGTTTGTGTGCCTATGTCTTAAGTGATAATTTATTAAAGGTGTTTAAAAATATTAAAATACATAGATCTTTTACTTCATTTTATGTAGCAAGAAGTAGTAGAAAACTTCAGGTAAGAATACATCATCAAATGCATCCTATAAGAAACACAGAAGGTTTTGTATATGCATACTACCCTGTGTGAAAAATGTGAAATGTTTTAATTTTTCATCTTGGATATGTGATTTACAGTTACTCTTAAACCAAAGGGATGTCTGGTGCCATTCTACCAGTACTAAATCTATGCATTTCTATCAAACCAGAACTTAAAATAGGCATCTGTGATGACTGTTAGTATTTTCATTTTTTCACGTTTTTGTGGCACTTTTGTATATATGTATGTACGTGAGTGTGTGTATTTTTGTGTGTGTGTGGGGGGGGGGGGTATTAACTCTGAGATCACACAAACTTGGAGAAAAGGAAAAAAGTGAGAAAAGTAGTGTTCACCTTTATCTCCTGTAACTCTAATATTTTAATCCAACTTGGCAAATTCCAGTTATGAGAGTATGATCAAAAACAATCAGTTTATCCCTTTTGCCTTTGAGCACAGATGATAAGTTTTACTTCTGTAACTCTGTTGGCTTACAGAATAATAAAAATAATGTATAAATTAGCTCTTCAAAAACAATCATGTTCTTCTTTTGCATGCATGAGTTTTTCCTGAGCAGTAGTAGTGTATGAAAGCATAATGAGTTAAACGCAAAACTAACTAGCTCTTCAGAAGAAAAAATAATATTGTCCTGTTGCTGACAGAAATTATACTAATATTTTAGTATACTACCCTTGAAGCAATGATCCCCTGTCTCTGATGGCAACATTTGAGTGAAATATAAAAAACTGTTAAAACACCTTCCAATTAATATCACAGCAACAATGACCATGCATGTAGCCATGTTACTACCATAAATTACCTCTCTGGGGACAAATGCATATAACATGTGCATGTATCTATCTGTATTACACAGCTGTACATTACAATGAAATGCAGACAGTATGTATCAGTTCAGAGTTAGGGGAGCTTCTGTCTAAAAACACTGGCTGTTCTGCCAGTTTGCACTATACTCTCTTTTCATTGAGGTAAGTATATGACTTCTGTTCATGACAAGGAATGCAATACCCCTCTAGAATAATAGGTAGCTATGCATGGGTATCTAGTAATACTGATTACTGAGTTTTAACCCCATAGAAAAATACATTGATTTATTTTACTTTTTAATACTAGTTTTACTTAATCATTTTATTTCATTAGCTTACATTAGCATGGAAGTCTTTGCATCCTGCTGCACATGTATGGAGTTTTGAGTCCTTCTTTGTTACAGTGAAGGAACAAAACTGGCTTACTCTGGGTTACTGTGCTGTTTTCAAAACAGCCTGGCATTATGTGCATCCTAAATGGAGAGCAAGGCAACTAGGCAGAATGCAGAAAAGTCACTTACAATTGGGCTCGCCGAGCAGGGCGAGGAGCTGTTTCTATTGGCTCAGGCAGTCTATTGCAAGAGAAAGAAGAGAGTATTAGATATCTCCAAAGATAATAGCACTTTAAGCTACCTTGATTTCACAGAAGGTATCAGATTTTTCCTTGCTAACTTTGTGATTTTGGCCCTCTAGTGAGAACTGCAGTTAGCAAATACTGGCAGAAATTTGAGTTTTAGACTTACCAGCATTTAGAAGAGCATGCTGATGTAAAGCCATTTAGTCTAGAAACTTTCTAAATATATAAAAGTAGTATATGTCGCTGACTATGCTCCTTTATCCCCATTATGTTTCTCACTGATTCTTGAGATCAGAGGTTCAGACGTATTGGGGGGGGGGGGGTTGCAGTGGGTTGGACACTATATTCTTAAAGCAGAGAGCACAGAAGATACATTTATGTGTGGGAGTAATGTCAAACTTCTGAGGTGTGTGTGTGTGTGAGTGTGTGTGTGTGTGTGTGTGTGTGTGTGTGTGTGTGTGTGTGTGTGTGTGTGTGCGAATGTGTGTGTATGTGCAGTATATGTAACTATGTATAGAGGAAAGAGATGCTTTCAACTATCTATTTTTGCAGAATGACTCTGATTTTGCCTCATATTTTAGTCTGTTCCTTGTCATGTTTGCATGTTTATTCTGGCAAATCATTAAGAATTACAGTTACTAAATAATGACAGACATTTAAGTGTCAGATGTTATAGCAGTCAGAAAAAAAAAACATGCTAATACAAAGCCTGTTCTGGCATCTTTCTCAGTATATAAGGGCACACATGGGAATGCATCTTCTAAGTTCATTGCTGTCATTGGTTTTGGTCTTTTGTCTTCTATTATCTTTTAGCTTTCTATTTTATATTTGAATTAAGAGGTTGAGATGTATGGGAGGTTAGCAGTGTGTTACACACGGCATTCTGACAGCAGTGAGCTGAAAAGATACTTTCCTGCATGGCATTTATTTATGCGTGCACCCATCCATTTCATTTCAATCAAATTTCTGAGGTATATTCTGAAAGACATACATGTGGTTCTAATAGATGAATATGTAGGTTGTCTGTGGTGACATTAACTTTCTGTGAGGGTAATTCTAGTCATTAATTTGGCATATTTTTTTCAGTTTGCAATACAAGCGTCAGTATTTTACATATATGTGACTGATTGCATTGGTTTGGGCAGGATCAGTTTAACAGCAGCAGATCACTGGCACAGTAGCACAGGGAGAAGCACTGCCATCTCACAGTGATTGGCTCTCTGGTAAAGGTTTTGGCAGGGACTCCTTCTGTGTGTTGCCTGCATGTACTTATTCCCTGTTTTTGTTATTCGGGGAAGAAACCATAGTACCTGAATAACAAAAACATAATCCTATCTGGAAAATTTAAACCAGGTTGGGGAGAAAATAGGGGTATGACACTGGATAGATGCAGTGGTGCCACTATTTAACAGGGGGGTCCATGAAGCCCTTTGAGTAGGGCTCAATTCTAACTAAGGCTAACCTAGTTGATTGAAGTCAGACATCTGTGGTGTATATAGTTAATAAAGTGGCCATAAAGAATTGGTAGTGAGGCAGTCTATTGAACGAAAAGGAATAACCTGATCTATTATTTAATCGCATGTAATGGTCACTGGCCTGCATAATACAGCATCTCTCCAGCATAGTTAGGCAACTAAATAACGATTGACCTATCATTATTCTTCCACTACTAAGGTCTTAGAAAAGGGTATACACACCCAAATACTTCAACACTTACTAGACCGTCACCTACTTCAACCCATTCAACATGGCTTAAGACCTAATCATAGTAATAAAGCAGCCCTATTTACATTTGTAAATAAAGTAAATGCCCATCATAATAATAACCAGCTCATTGCAACTAATTCGCTGGGCCTATCCAAAACTTTCTGCACTAAGTCCCTTTCTAATAAATGTTGGTATTATCTTTATTTGGCTCACTCTAAATTATTGGTTAGTGTACTTTACTAGCCTAGTAACCCTGTTTCTTAGATTTGGTATTCATTTGTTGACTTTGCCTTCCTTGTGGTTACCATCTGAAATAATAAAATATGCAGATGATTCCACAATTATATGTTCATACACAAGTTTACTAATCCTAGAAAAACTCAGCCAAGACTCATATTCTTCTACTGAAACCTGGTTAGGTAATCACAAGCTATTATTCAACCCAAACAAAGCCAGCATTATGCCATTCCTCCCCAGATTTACCCCATCTTCCAAATGTTTGTTCAGTATCAAATCATGAGACAATATCCAACTTTAAACTTTCAGTAATGTAAAACTTCTGAGCTTCACTATTGACAGCAAGCTCAATTCAATTTCCACATCTAGAACATTATAAAAAAATAAATAAAAACACCAAAAGCGGTGTGCCCTGCACAGAACAAAATCATTATGACAAATTCAGGATATAAAACTAACTGCTATGGCTTCTCTCTTCCCTGCACTGCATTATGCCTCTCCATATTAAGTAACCTCCAAACAAAACAATTTCATCTTCTTATCAATGCTACAGCAAAATTGCAAAATTCACTGCCTTCCTCCCAAGTAAAACCTATCACTCCATTGCCTTACAGCAACTTGGGGATGGAGTTCCCCAACATCTTCAGTAACTCCCAACTAAAATTGCATGCTGTACTATACCAACATAATAAATGTTCATCAACCTCTCATCTACTGCAATTGTACTTTCTCTTAGAGACCTTTGCTCTCAAAACCTACACCTTACCTGTGTTTCTAGTTCAAACAACTCACATGCATTCACACCACTGCCACACTCCACCTCCAAACTATAGCAACCTCTCCCTGCTTACTTAAGTGAAATCAGTTCTATTTGTACATGCCATAAACAACTACAAACGTACTATATAGCTAATTTGCTATGTCATTGCTCAATCTTCTCACTTTCTCCTAATAATTAGCCCCCCCCCCCCAGGTCTGGATCTCCATTGACAAGCTTTCTTTATTCCTTCTTTCCCTTCCTCTACTCCCTCATACCTCTATCGTAAAAACATGTACTGTACTCCCCCCTCATACCGCTATTGTAAAAACATATACTATACTCCCTGTTGCTCAGAACCTATGCCATCACACATATCTGCCTCTTGCCTAATAACCCACTCTCCTACTAGAAATAAAAAAAAGGAAAAAAAAGAAAGTGTATTATATTCATTTTGATAAATACTATATTTATATATTGTTTGTACTAACTTGTTTCTTAATACATTGCATGATACTGTTAACAAGTCTGAGGTTGTAACTTTGTTAAAAATTGCCAGAAGTGCCCATGCCTGTGTGTAATAATTGGCAATGTTTGTAACTGGAGCTTTACTCCCCGGGCTTCTACAGGAAAGGGGTTGTCTCTACCCAGAGGAGCTTCTCTGCAAGTAAACCAATAAGCAAATAAATTAGTTCCACACATTCAGCTGCTTCCTGTAGCACTCCTTTTGTTTTGAAGTCACCAGCTACCACTGCAGCTATCTACACTAAATCATGATACCTAGTGGTATTTATTATGAACTGTATACTTGGCTTGTTGTAAAAAATAAATGGATGAGTTTTTGTCTTTGCAGACAGGTGTAAGTAGTACTGAAAATGAAAATGTTTATCTGATTGTGTTTTCATCTTTGCCGAAGACTTGTGTTTTGACATAATTTAAATTTAAGGAAAAGTAATTGAATATTTTCAGTGGTGTATCTTGCTGAATGTTAACTCTGTTTCCTGAAAACCAAGCAAATTATTTTAGGGCTCTTTTTTTAAGTACTAAAAAAGTATGATCTGCTTAAACATGTTTTGGGTGATGGTCATGGAGGGGGCACTTCACTGAGATTGTATACTTCGTCGACACACTGACATTGGGAATCCGAAATAAATATGGATGTGCGATTAGTTGCTGAATAAAAGCAATCATTGATCAGTGTTTTGTTTTCAATGTTCTAGGCTCCAAGAAACTTCACCTCTCATTCTTTCTTGATGTTTAAAAATACAAAAAAATGTAAAGTTGTGGATATTGAGTTCTACAAAATTAGTTAAAATTTTACACAAATAAACTTAAATGGCACCTTGCTGTGAAAATGTAAAACCTTTTATTTGGACTGTAGCTAACAATTGATAAATGGAATAGGACCTGTGGAATGCAGGTGGAAAAATAGTTCTTAACCAGCATAACACATATGTATTTCTTCTTATATTAACGTCATTGTACATATTTGTAAGTTGTAGTTGTGGACCCACACTAAGTTTTTTCACACATCAGTGAATTGTGCACTCAAACAAAGTAGTTGCACATATTTTTGAGCTGTGGACCCAACAATGTAATTTTACGCATTTGTGAGTTGTGAACTCAAAGTCATTAAACACATGTGCGTCCTTTACTGCAACTGATCACTACACATTTATCTCCATATACTATAGCTCTAGAAATTGTCAATGCATAATGCACAACAAATATGAGGTTCATGCTTCCTCATCCTTAAGTTAGTACCATGCAACTTATTAAAAAAGAAGCAGCAAAAGTAAGTATTGCTTTTCTCTAGTTATATTATCCAGTTGTTGCAAGTGTGATGTTTTCTATTTGGTATCAGAGGTATCAGACAGCACAGAGGCAAGAATACTTCTGTATCAAAGAATGCACTGTACACCAGTGCAGGATAAGTATCCATGACCACTGTAAATGGTATTTGACTTTGTTAAACATGGTTGCTGGCAGTGTATCACAACTACTGATGTATAGTCAGGCAGCAGAAAATTAAGTTTTACTTGGCCCATCAGCCTCTTGTTAAGATAAGTAGCGGTCATATTCATAAATTCTAGGTACACAGGCAGATTCATGGCTGAGGTTTGCTTACTGTCCAGTTCTTGAGCTTCCTGTACTGACAGAGTAGCTGTAAGTTCAGGTATGCTCGTCAATGGCTGCCTGTGAGGGCACTTATGGCATATGATGTGGTGGGCTGAACAGGTTGAATGAATAAATCTAAAACGTAATTAGGAATGTAGTATATAAAGAGTGTTTTTGTAACTTTTTTATTCCATGAAGGTGGCAACACCGAGGCACTAGAATAAATTATTCTTGTTTTAAAGTACGTGGTTTCTCTTTTTTAGTTTGAAGTAATAAGAACAGCATTTGGTATCCTGTTGTGGTTTTGAGAAATCTGAGGAGGTGGAAGTGTTGTTGCAAGTTATTGAACATGTCTTCAGATCCAAATGTGGATGTCTCATGACCTTTCTGTGAAAATGTTTTGTCTACCTTGGGTGCAACTGTAAGATTGTGCTCTCAGATGGGCTCACAAAGGACTATGGAGCATTACTTAAATAGCTCCACACATCTTACTGGGCAAGTTTTGGAAGGTCGACCAGTAAGTCAAGGTACTTGTCTACTTTTTGAGTTGGTGGTTAGTGAAAGAGCCAAGAGAGTGACTGATTCCTTTGTTTCAGTGGGGCATATGTTGAATGTGATGCCCTCTGATAAAAGGGAAATTTGTGAGAAATTTGAGAAATTGCTTGAAAAAGAGACTAAAACTTATTTAAATATACTGGGTATACAATGATATATAAACTTGGACATTGCCCCTAGGGGTCTCCGGTTCATTAAAAATCCCAGTACACTATTTAATTTAGATTGACCAGTAGAACAAAAGTTTCAAGAACGCTGGTTAAAAGCCTGTCATAAGTGTGTAATTGAATGGTTGCACATATTATTGGAGAGAGACCAAGTGAAGCATAGAAATTTAAAACAAGAACTGGTTTCACTTTCTCAGACCTTAAGTAGCTCGCTGGAGGCACAGAATAGCAGCAGTTTGGTGGAAAGGATTAATAAAAAACTTTTGTCATTGGAAGCAGATATAATTGAATATAAGAAAACCAAGCTGATCAGGGATATCAATGATTATGAAGCAGGGTGTGCTTTCACACTGCAGACCAATAGAAAGCCAGGAAAGCAACAATGTCAGCGCGTGAATTTTAAAAAGATGGCTTCTACCTCTTTCATGTCTTCTGAGGGAACCAGTCATTACAACACAGATGACAATGAGGAATTTCCAGATTTGCCTCAACCACAGAGACCTGAAGAGCATCGCCAGACTTTTTGTGGCTAGGGAGAGCAGTATCAGCAACAGCAACAGCACCAACAATGGCAGGGTCAGAAACAGAATCGGAACAGAGGGTACAATGGCTATAATTCAAATGGGGGATAAAGGACAGACTATAAACAAGGACAAGGTACAGAACAATATCATAATAAGAGATTCAGATGTTAAGGTATGTGCTGAAATGAATTTAGTATTTAATTTTTCTCAATGTAATTTGTCAGAAGAACAAATAGCTGTATTAAACCTTGGTTTGAAGTTTGTACTTACAGTAATACCAAGAAGCCAGGTATTGAAACAAGAAATATTTAGTTATGTACATAAACTGTATTTGAGATATCATTTTTCTATGCATTTAAACAAATCTATTTTATGTGATAGAGATGTATTATTATCCAATAGTGATTCAGATACAAGTTTTTCATGCTGTGAAGATGAGGAGGAATTTTTAAATGATGATAGTAGTAGTGATGTACAAATTTTGAATGCTTATTGCAAAATAGATGTATCTAGCATCCCAACAGAAAGCAAGTATATTCCCTCTTTTGACAATATACATATATCTCATTTTAATTCCATGATACATTTTGATATTGAAAATGTTTGTAGAAAAGTAAGAAAAAGTGATATACATTATAATCTGACTTTGAAAGAATGGCAAGCATTAAAAGTATTATGTAACAGGAAGGACCTAGTAATAAGACCTTCAAATAAGGGCAACAAAATAGTAATCATGAATGTCTTACAGTATTACAAGATGTGTTTGGAGCACTTAGAGAACATTGAAGTTTATATAAAGTGTGATTGAAAGGAATATGAACAAGCAATGCTTAACTATGAAAAGATGTTAGATACAAGTGTTAGGTTGGGTTATTTTATGGAAAAGGATGTGGAAGATAAGTTGTTTAACAGGAATAGTGAGACGGGTGTTTTTTTTTTTTTTTTGCTTGCTGAATGTTCACAAAAGTTTGGAGAATCCCCCTGGTAGGCCCATAATATCTGCATGTAAGTGCTTCTTGCATAACATCAGTCTAGTGTTACATAAAATCTTGATGCCCTATGCACAAAAATCGCTAGCATATGTACAGGACAGTTTTGACTTTTTGGCCAAAATTTCTCCTATAATTTGGAATAAAGAGAAATATTGGCTGGTCCTGGATGTTAAAAGCTTATACACAAGTATTAACCATGGAGATGGAATTAAGGCTATCAAATATTTTATAGGTGATAGCAACTTTTCCTATTTTATTTCAGATTTGGTAGATTTTTGTTTAAAAAAAGAATTATTTTTATTTTAATACTGAATTATATAAGCCAAAACAAGGTACAGCAATTGGGGCAGCTTTTGCCCCCATGTACGCAAATCTTTTTATGGCTTTTTTTTTAGGTTTCTTTTCTGTTTAAGTTAGATTTTATGCAAAAATATGTTAATTTTTATTTTCGTTATGTAGATGATTTAATATTTATATGTGAGAATGGTTGGGAAGAAGTAGAGACTTTCATAAAAGAGTTGCATAAAAATCCATTTTGGTTTAGCATTTGATGGCCTACAGAAGGGTAATAGAGTCATATATTTAAATCTTGTGTTAGAAGGGAATTATAATGGAAAGATTGTAACAAATATTCATAGAAAATTTATAGATTGTAGCCAGTACCTTTGGGCTACAAGCTGCCATCCACCACATGTCTTAAAAGCTTTACCTTATGGTGAAATGTTACATATTTCTAAGTTATGTAGTGATAAAGCTTTATTGGCACAAGAGATGAATGAAACTATAAAGATGTTTATAGCAATAGATTACATTTGTGATATACAGAAAGACCGTAGTAGGGTTTGGAAGGAAATAGAAGGGTTAGGTAATAGGAGGGGGAGTTTAAGATCGACTTTTGTGAGTAGGGCTACTGAAGGAGAAAAAAAAATAGTGGATCCTATATATTTTGTAACAGGTTACAATATCAAAAGTAAGGAAGTAAAAATTAATAGAACATTAATGGAAGTATTTAATACAGGACAAAGTTTTGGCCAGTATTTTTCCACGAAAGCCCTTTTTTTCTTATACTAGTGGGGAAAAATTAAGAGATATGGTTGTTCATAGCATGTTTACCATGCCAACCATAGAGTTAAGTGGAGCTCCATCTGTTAAGGGAACGTTAAAATGTGGTAGGTGCAATATATGCATCCACATTGTAACTACTTTTCACAGTATGAATTACATAAAATTTGAACCTAGGGGCACTTTCTTTTGTAAAAGCAAGGGGGTTATATATACCCTAAAATGCCCGTGTCACCTATATTATATAGGTGAAACAAAGAGTTCTTTATAAGATTCATGGAACATTTAAGGGACATAAAAAAATGTAGGTGAAAAATTAAGTATCAAGGTGTTGCTTACTGTGATGGATCCAAAGTCTTCTTAAGACACTAGGTCTTGCTGGCTCGATTCTGCTGAAATCAAAGTCTAGTTATAATTGCATTTACAGTCCGTTGCCCACAGAAACTTGTAGCACCAAACTCTGAGCAGTAACCAATAACTTTTTATAAACAAACCACACATACTACTGTTGCAGCTTTAGTTTCACTGTACTACTTTACTTCTCAAACAGCATGGATGATATGAGAGATACAATACAACAAATATCTCTAACAATGTTATCTGCTATAGTCTCTTTATTGTAGTTTTCCATCCTGTTTTTCTCCATGGTACTCTATTTTGGACTTTGTATGAGAACATCTGTTTGCTGGTGTTTGCAGAAAAACATGTTTTCATCCTGTAATGCTGATACTGTCTTTTAAGGAAACACCTTGTGGAAAAACACATACAAATGCTGACTTGATCATTCAAACTTCCTTGGTTAACAGTGTCATATGATAGAAACATGTCCTGTTGTCCATTCTTTAAAGAAGCTGCATGCATCCTGTTTTTCACATTTTTGCTCTTACTTACAATGTGAAATACATACATCCTGTTTTTCACATTTTTTCTTTTACTGACCATGTGAAATGCATGCATCCTGTTTTTCACATTTTTGCTCTTACTGACCATGTGAAATGCATACATTCTGTTCTTAAGTCTATCAGAGGTCAGTTTTTTGCTGACAGTGTGAAATGCAAACATTTTTGCTGATTCTGTAGGAGACATGTCCATTAAGCAAATTCCTTATTTTTCAAGCCACAGTCATTTAAATGGATGCTAATCACATATTGCTAAACTCTGGGCCAGATTCAGGAAGCCTCCGTGTAAGAGTTATAACTCTTACACGGAGGCTGCAGGTAAACGGTGTGATGTCAGCATGTCATGCATATGCATGAGGTGCATGAGGCATGCTGAATCACACTAGTAACTCCTACACGGTCCGTGTAAGAGAGTAGGGGGCGTGTCTGTAGGCTAAGCCCTGCAAGCGGACACGCCCCCGGAAGACTAGAATGGCTGAAAGTAAACAGCCACGAGAGAGGCCATGGAAATGTGAATAAACACACTACACAACACATGCCCCGACAGACCATCAGTGTATAAAGTGAAGAGATGTTATAAAATTAAATTAAAACCTTTTTTTTTTAAACCCTGTAAATGTTTGCTACTGTGTGCGCTCGTGTGCGCGGGTGTGCTACTAGCGCAATTGCAGTTAGCAGTCAGTGGAAAAGGCTATAAAAACTAAATATGCAAAGTAAGCCAAGAAGTAATAGCTTAGCGGTAGTGTTGCTGGCCTAAGAGTAGGCAGGCAGGGTTAGAGCCCCCACAACAACCTTTTTTTATTTGTAAATAAGCACTAAAAAGCCCCCTGACAGTATTGTACAAATGTAAAAGTATTCCCTTTTGTAAAATGCAATGAAATGGAGCATATATTTTGAAGTAACACAATAATAAAAATAGTCAGAAATGTACTCATAGCTAAGCTGCTGTGAGACAGACTGCCCGTAGCTGAGTAGTGTTTAAAAAGCTGCAAACTGCGTGCCCGTCGCTAAGCACCAGTTTAACAGGCTGAAACTGTTTGCAACTAGCTGTGCTAAGCTGAACATGTGTGTCACTAGCCAATTAAGGTTTACCCTAGCGCACACCATTTCGCGGCGCTCCCACAAGCTAACTGCCAGTGCGCATGTGTTACCTCCACGCAAATGAGCGCAGACCTGCTTTTAAGTGCTTAAAAGTGCTTTTGACATGTTTGATTGACAGGTCTCAACTCATTTCTGTCAGGAAAATCAAAAATCAGTTGTCAGATTCGAACCCAGGATACCATGCACTAGAGTCAAGGTACTAAACCACTAAGCCATGACAGCAATACCTAGAAATGCAGAAATAGCATATATATGGGATAAAATCCAGAATGGAGCATGATAAAGCATTTTCAGTGAAGTAGATACAATTCCAAAATGGCCAATCAGAGAAATGTGCAGGAAAAGCGGCATATATAAGCCCCATAGGCGGGAATACACAGCAGAAACAATTGTAGAACAGACCTGCAGTCAGAATGAGTGGAGTAGGTGAGGGACATTGCTTTCGAGCACAGCGTTGGGGCGTTGAGGAGTCTGGATACATGGTCTGGCTCCTTGTCCATCATCACGAGGCCCAACTCATGCAGGGCCAGGTCTCATGGGGAGCGTATAGGGCAGAGGCATGGGACCAGTTGGCTCGTGATCTGACCAGTGCTACTGGCATTCCACGCACTGGTGAGCAGGTCTGTCACCACCATGTGGACCTGAAACGACGCAAGCAAAACCAGTTGACCGAATAGATCCAGGAGGCCCGGGATATGTCCAACGCCCCACTACTGAGTAAGTTACATTTTGCTTATGTATGTAAGGATTTCAACTGGCTGATACCATGGAGATGTGTAGTCCAATATTACTTCTTTCATATTACAGCTGCAGGTGTCCGCTCTGCGAACCGCGAGGTGTATGCCCGTAGGCAGGTGCGGCTGCGCCACCATGCAGGTTAGTAACCCCACCCATTACTTGTAAATAAATATTGTACTGTAGCATGTATCAGAACTCTGCAGTGTATTGATTAAAAGTAATATAATGTGCAAGCAGGAATTGTAAATCTGCAGGTATGGCTGCAACAAGTTCATCAGTATGCAAGTGTAACTGGAAATATAATTGATAGAATTAAACAGTGCTGTAATACAGATGTCCCACCATGAATTAAATATAGTGTAACCTGCAGTAGTCTCAAGAGTACAGCTTTAGAATCTGAGGTAGTCATATGTGAGATATATCCCCTGTTGAAATGCTGAATCATGACAGAAGTGAGGCTGTTGGAAAGTGTTTGAATCACCACCAGTCTAACATGTGAACAAAGCCTAGAAGTACCAACCTGAACTGTGAAGTTGCAGGATGTGTGAGAGTGACAGAAAGGGTCATGTATGAATAAATAAAGTAGTAATAACCCCTGAATATAGTAGCCCCAGTGTGTTTCTACAGAACTAAATGCATGTGGGAAGTACATCTTAATATCCCAAACTGATTTCAGTGTGTCAGAATCTGGAATGTCTAGGCCAAAGTCTGTATGGTGATCACAGTATACAATTTGCAGATAGAATGAATGATTATCTGACAGACTAAACAGCCATAGTTGTCCCCTGTCCTGTCATCAAAGTGTAGCAGGATGATGTATCTGATCAGATTCAAAATAAGTAGGATAGTGATGTATTTGTAACAGGTGTAGCATGACAGTCAAATAAAGATTATTTGAAACATCAGCCTCAATTTAATTGTGTACCTATTACAAATGTAAATCAATGTGTAACATATGAATGTGTCATCACTGTCTATCTCCATCCAACCCTATAATTCCATATAACAACACCCACTAAATAATGGTATGTGAACATTTCATTAATCATGGACATTTGTCCGTTTCAAAAATATATGCATGCCTGTTTGTGCATGTGCCCTGTTCATACCTGCAAATTTGATGGCCTGTTGCCATTAATCAACCCTGCATGTTGTTTGACTGTGTATTTCTCTTCAAATAATGCATGTGATATTGATATGCCCCTTGTTCAATGGTGTTAATATCTGGGTGTTTGTTTGATGGGAATACCAATGCATGCTGTTACAACTAATCTGAATGGAATAAAATGCCACTAACCCAAACTAACATAACTACTCACAAACCTAGACCGCTTGGGAAGGCAGGTCCAAGCGGACCCACCTCTCCCACCTCAGCTGGCGACTGCACCTGGCACTAGTGCCCAGGCCGGACCCCCCTCCGGTGGCCCTGTGCCACCTTCGGGTGGAAGCGCTGCAGGGAATGGGGCACGTCCCCCCTCTGCAAGTGTGGCCGGAGGGGTTCGTCCACTCACCCTCCAAGGTGTCCGGTCTGTGGTGCGAAGGGAGATCCAAGACTCTGTTCTTGGGCCCCTACGCCAGCTCGAGGCTCGTGTGGCACAGCTAACGGCCCCGGCCATTGCCCTGCCTACACAGCCCCCAGCACAGCCCCGTCCTGGGCTGTGAAGGAACAGTGACAACTGCCTATGGGTGGGGATATCAGTTCCACTGTTGCCATCTGTGGGCTCATGCATCTCGGATATCCCAACCTCCGTCCCCGTCAATTGTAACCCCCCCACGTGTGTCATACACCGCCCCTGTATGCGTCTTGTCTGTCTTGTCTGTTAACCTACCCAACCTACCTCCCCAGCTATACCGACTTCCTTCACCTGACATACCACTCTCACCTGAAAAAAAAAAAGGGCACTCTGTACCCACAAAAAAATTACGCCCCATACATGGCTGTCCATGTCGCACACATGTCTGCTTGACATTGAAACAGTTAATTACAATTGGCTCTACAACAAATATTAATGTTGTCCTGACACCTCTCTCAGGGGTGAAAGGTTTCCAATGTCTCACCAAAATACATGGAAATGCACAGCTGTTGCTGCCAAAGACATGGGCATCTATGGGCCTTACCTACATCCCTCCTGCAAATCCCATGCTTGTTTCCCTACTGTCTTACCCTCTTTGTGACCCCTTTTTCACCACTTTACTGTCACCCCTTTTTCTTTTCTTTCAAAGAAATTAGCGCGGGTGTGCGCTTGTGTTAGCGGAGCTCACCGCCAGTGCGCATGCGTGAGCTCCACGCAAATGAGCGCAGAAGTGGTTTAAAGTGCTTAAAAGTGCCTTTATGGCACTTTGATTGACAGGTCCTGTACTCAGTTTGAAGGTTTGCAAAGAAAAATAAATTCCCACTGTCAGTCTCGAACCCAGGACCTTGGTAACATTAGTCTGTATGACCTACCACTAAGCCATGCTTGCCTTACAAGAACACAGTGCTAAAATAAATATAACATGTAATAGTAAAAATCAGTATAAAAGCAATATAGGAGATGTACTATCTGAAGCATGTCAGGCAGAGTTTCAATGGCCAAATTACTGGATTCCCATACTAGTTCAGTGTTAACAGAAACAGCCCTGCTACTTGTTAGCTTGTACATAATAAAGTAAGGTAATGTACATATATGAAGGTATGTATAGCTACACATACATATATATAAATATATATTAATACATATGAAATATAGTTGTAGGTGTCAGTATCCATACACACTCACTACAGGAAACAGTGAAGATAAATGCAGCAACCAGAACCTGCAACACAGCCTGGCTCCTGTGAGACCTACTAACCCCTTTAACTGCTTATAGGTGCCTCCAGCACTTTGATTGATAGGCCCTATACTCAAGTCAAAAGCAGAATATAAGCATACTAGTAGGCCCTACCACAAGACCATTGTAACACTAGTCTGTATGACCTACCACTAAGCCATGACTCTCATACAGGAATATAGTGCTAAATAAGTGGAACATGTAATAGTAGGAATGAAGATAAAGGCAATATAGTATGTCTACTACCCAAAGCATGTCAGGCAGACTTTTATAGTCCCAATTACTGGATTCCCATACTAGTGTAGTGTTAACAGAAACAGCCCTGCTAATTGTTAGCTTGTACCCAATAATGTCAGCTAATGTACATATATGAAAGTATGTATATGTACACAGATATATATATATTTATATAGCAATACATATGACATATAGTTGTAGGTGTCAGTATGCAGACACACTCACTACAGGGAACAGGCAAGAGAAATGCAGCAACCTGAATCTACAACACAGCATGAAGCATGGGAGATGTACTAACCTTCACACTCACAGAACACTGTCAACAGCATACCAGCATGGTCCACGCCCTACAATCTGAAAGGGCAACGCCTATCTCACATACCCTTTTATAGCAGTGTCCTGAAATCACAGTGAGACATGCAATCCCTCGGCCACTTGACAAAGCTCTGCATCGAGAAGAAGCTCGTGACCAACCTAACTCCCACAATCCCCCTCTGCCTTTACCTCAGATCTAGTTTGCAAGCAAACCAGCAGAGAACAGAAGAGAGCATAACACTTTCATACCAAACAAGAAAAACCTATTTACATAGTACAACAACTGCTCAAGGCAGAAGCAGGAGAAACAAGCCAGGCACCTAAATTGGACATTCTTCCTGAGGGTGGAAGGGTGGGAATGTAAGAACAAAGGCGAGATGAACACTCCACATGGAACGTTATGGTAAGGACATAACTTCTATATGTGAGAGTGTTCAATCTTGCCGTTTGTTCTTACACCTGGGTAGCGTCCCTAGCTCCGTGTTCCTGAGGAACTCAGGGGAGAACGTTCCTGAGCACAGTGGAACCAAAGGTTGCCCTGTCCCTAGAAATCCTGTCCACTTTGTAATGAGAAATGAAGGTATGTGGTTTAGACCAAGTGGCAGCCGCACAAATAGTGTCTAACGGTAGGCGAGCTGCATGAGCCAGGGATGTAGATACTGATCTTGTAGAGTGCCCTTTGGGCTTGACAGGTAAAGTTTGCTCAGAGGCAGTATAGACAAAAATAATACAGTCAGAAAGCCATTTGGACAGGGTTCGTTTTGTAACTGCCATACCCATCTTGGTGTCTGAGAAGGCCACAAAGAGCTGGTCTGTTTTCCTGTGATCCTTTGTTCTGTCCAAGTAAAATCTGAGTTGTCTATGAACATCTAACTTGTGTAACATATATTCCAATTTATTGGAGTGGTTCTTGAAAAATGTGGGCAGTGCAATGGACTGATTAATATTATTAACGGAGCAAACTTTGGGAAGAAAGGATGGATTAGTGCGAAGAGAAACTCTGTCAGGGTGAAAAATTAAATAAGGATGTTGAACTGAAAGAGCCTGAAGCTCCGATACCCACCTGGCCGATGTAATAGCCACCAGAAAAAAGGTCTTCCATGACAAAAACTTCAAAGGACAGGAAGAGGCTGGTTCAAAAGGTGGTAGTATCAGCTGTGACAAAAGAAGGTTCAAGTTCCAAGGTGAAGTAGGAGTTCTAACTGGTGGTCTAATATGGAAAGATCCTTTTAGAAAGGCCTTACAAAGTCTGTGAGCCATAATAGGAGCCCCACTTTCTCCCACATGAAAATTCGATATGGCAGCTAATTGCACTCTCAAAGTGGCAGGAGAAGCCCTTGGTGGAACAATTCGGTCAAAAACTCCAAGACCTTATTCAGAGGAGCTACTAAGGGATCCAATTGTTGTGTAGTTGCCCAGTGCACAAACGCTTCCATTTACTGGTGTAAATCCTTGTAGTGGATGCTTTATGAGAAGCCACCAGGATATTTTGAACTGCAGGAGATAGAAGATCAGACCTGGCTAAGAAGGGAAGCGGAGCAGCCAAGCTGCTAGCTTGAGGGAGAGAAGCGACGGGTGGAGAGCCCCTGACGAGTGGGTCAGTAGATCCGGCTCTGGGTCCAGGATCCAGGGTTCCCGCATTTGGTGTGCTAGAAGAAAGGGAAACCATATTTGACGAGGCCAGAATGGGGCAATGAGGATAATTGTCCTTTGCAGGTTGCTGGCTTTCTGTAGACATTTTGAAATCAGGGGAACAGGAGGAAAAGCGTACAGGAGACCCGGGGGCCAATCGTGAACCAGAGCGTCCCTTGGGACTTCCCCCGGAGGGGGTAATAGGGCAAAATAGCTTCTGCATTTGGCGTTCACTGGAGACGCAAACAGATCGCAGGAAGGCTGGCCCCACTTGCGAAAAATCTCCTTTGCAACTGACTGTTTGAGGGACCACCCGTGAGGTAACAGGATGGCTCTGCTCAACCTGTCCGCTATGACGTTGGATAACCCCGGGATGTGCGTTGCTATCAGAAAGCGACCCGTGGACTCCGCCCATTGCCAGATTCCCATGGCCTCTCTGCATAGTTGGTAAGACTTGGTTCCCCCTTGCTTGCATATGTACCAGACTACAGACATGTTGTCCATCTGGACTGCAATTGTCCCTAGAGGAAGAAGGGGAGCAAAGTGTTGCAACGCTAGAAACACTGCCCTCAACTCCAGAACATTGATATGTAGATTGTATTCCAAATTGGTCCATTCGCCTTGGACTGTCTGTCACTGAAAGATGCCCCCCACCCTATCAGGGAAGCGTCCGTGGTCACCGTTGCTGTTGGAGTGGGTAGCACAAATGGTCTTCCGCTGGAGAGATTGCAAGTCCGAAGCCACCAAGCCAGGTGCGATTTGCATATGTTTGTGATGTAGATTTTGTGTGTCAGGGGTAACTTTTGGAACGACCATTGTGCAAACAGTAGCCATTGAAGAACTCTCATGTGCAGTCTTCCCAAGGGTATCGCAATGAGAGAAGCTGCCATGAGACCCAAAACCTTTAGAACCAGTTTCGCTGGGGATTTTCTGGATGAAAGAAGAAGAGATATATGGTTTTGTAGGGAGGCTATCCTTTCTGGGGGAAGCCTTAGAATTAAGCAATGCGTATCCAATTCTGCTCCTATGAATGAGATATGCTGTGATGGCTGTAGTAAAGATTTTTCGAAATTTACGGAAATTCCGAGATGAACACAAAGTTGTAGTGTGTAATCCCTGGCCTGAATCAGTCGACGCTCGGTGGTGGCAGAAAGGAGCCAGTCGTCCAGATACGGAAACACCTGGAATCCGAGGCGTCTCAAGTGAGATGCTACCACTGCCATACATTTGGTGAAGACCCTGGGGGCTGAGGTCAGACCAAAGGGCAGGGCTCGAAACTGAAAGTGACTGGCTCCCAGCCAGAAGCGCAAGTGATCCCTGGACGCCCTGGCCATTTTGATGTGGTAGTATGCGTCCTTTAGATCTATTGAGCACATCCAGTCGTCCTTCTGTAAAAATGGAAGGATCGATTGAAGCGTGACCATTCGGAACTTTTCTTTCTTGATGAAGGTATTGAGTTTGCTTAGGTCCAGAATTGGCCTCCAGTCCCCTGTCTTTTTTGGAACTAAAAAGAACCTTGAGTAAGTTCCGAATCCTCTTTGGTCCGCTGGGACTGGTTGGATGACTCTTTTTTCTAGCAGCTTTGAAATTTCTGTAGCTGCAGGGACTCGCAGATGGGGCGGCACATCTGGGAGTCTTTTCTGTGGAATTGGGGGCAATAGAAAGGGAATTTTGTAGCCTCTGGTAACAACGCTTTTTACCCAATTGTCTGATGTAAGATTTTGCCAGGCCTGAGGGTACAAAGCTAAGCGACCCCTGACTGCCTCCAGAGCAGGACAGTCGGGCCTCCTCTCAGGAGTGCTGAAAAAGGTTTCCCGGGGAGTGTATCCCTGTCACCTTGGTTTTGCGGACCCCTTCTGCCACCAGGGCGACGTCTTCCACCTCTACCCCCTCCTCTGTCTCTAGAGGGGGTATCACCCTGTGCGCCTGGAAAAGAACCCTGGAGTTTTCGAAACCACATTTTTCCACCATGTTGCCCTTTGGGGTACGGTCTGGATGGGGTGGAAAAACGGACTCCGACAGCAGACAGAGTCTTTCCCTCTTGCTCACACCGGGTAAGGGTCACCTTTACTTTAGGGCCAAAGAGAGTGGCACCATCAAACGGGGCGTTAGTAAAGGAAGACTTGAAGGCTTCCGCAAATGAACATAAGCGCATCCAGGACTGCCTACGAAGAGCAATCGCTGAAGCTGCTGCCCTACTCGATCCTTCGGCTGCGTATGAGATCAGCCTTATGGACGAGTTTACAATAGAAGTAAGGGTATTGGGATGTACTGTAACCTTCTCCGAGACAGCAGCATCTGTAGTACCCTGGAGGGTATCTCCCAACTCTTTGATTAGATCCCTCTGTAGCCGTGTAAAATGGGTCAAATAGTTCAGGGATCGCATAGAAAAAGCCGCTGAACTAAAAATGCGCTTCCCATATCTGTCCATAGTCCTAGAATCTCTATTAGGTGGATGGACAGATAAGGAAGATTCCGACATCTCCTTTTTCGTGGCCGCTGCCACCACCATAGCGTCCACTGGCACTCCCTTTGGCGGATAAGCCTTATCTTGGGGGGCAGTAATACATTTGTTAGGCTTTCTAGGGACTGGCTCCACCGTGTCAGGTGTCTCCCACGCCTTGAGCAATCAGCTCCATTAACTCATCGAAGGGCGGAGTGACCCAGGAGGAGGAAGGGCGAGCACCGAATGCCTTCAGCAAGACTGACTCATCCTCAGAAGGGGGGAGGGATTGCCAATCACCTCTCTGCTTTAGGATCTCCAGGATGTCAGAAAAGGAGACATCCTCCGAGGGTGATTTTGGGGACCCTTCTGACTCATCTAAGTCAGTGTCCGATATCAATGATTCTTGTGGAGAATCTAAGTGTCTCCTCTTACACAATCTTTTCCTCGGAACTTCCTCGGGGGGGCATCCGAAGAAGCCTCCAAGGAAGAAGGGGCACCCTCTAGGGGTGGCTGAGACACTGGTGCTCGACGCTTAGATGTAGCCGTGGGTGTAGAGGAGGATAACGGCCCTTTATGGGAAGGAGAAGCTGTTTCTGCTGAAGTGGTTGTCTGAACAGACAACACCTTCCTCATGAGTTCGAAGGCCCTCGGGTCCCGAGTCGAGGTATCCCCCGGTTCTGAAGAAGTCGGAGGAATTCCCGAGACAGGCACCGAAGGCATCGACCCTGAGGACGGAGCCGAGTCGATCCGAGTCGAGGCCCCGAGAGGGGGCGTCGGAACCGAAACATCGGTCCGACTCTCAGTCCCGGACCCAAGGATGGATCTTCGGCTCCGAGACTCCGGTACTGGATCCGACGGAGTCGAGGTGAATGGTACCGACCGAGAAAGGGACGGCTCTGGTACCGAGGGCTCCACAATCACCAGGTCAGCCTCTCCCGGCTCCGAAGACTGGATAGGCCTCGGAGGAGGAACAGGTGGAGATAAGGGAAGGCCTTTGAGTCTCGACACCAACTGGGAGGAGACAGAGATGAGTTTGGACAAGGCTGTATTCTCCATCAATTTCTGCACCACGCGGTCTACATCGGTGTCGGAGAGGGGCCTGGAAGAACGCGTCGAAGGAATCGAAGACGGAGCCGACCTCAAAAGTGCAGGAGGAGGAAGCTCCGTCACCGGTTCCAAGACTCGAGGCTCGGTAACTGACAACAGTTCAACACTCGGCCCCAAAGTCTGTGGAACCGGTGATCGAACTTTGAATGAAGAGCTCGGAGCCGATGACTTGGGCTCCGATGTCTTCGATTCCTTCGAGGATTTAGATGCCTGGTCTGATGCATCCAGAGCCTCTTGGAATGCAGGCTTCAAAGACCCTATCCATAAGTTTCCTGCGCCTATCTGTCATGACCCTTCCACTGAAAGAATGACAGATAGAGCAGTCTTCCTACAGATGGAGAGGCCAAGACAGTAGGCGCAGGGAACTATGATTGTCTGTGACAGACATCTTCTGTCCACATTGCCCACAGACACTGATCTGGATGACCTGACAGGTGCAGTCTGTGGCTGTCCACAAAACCCTGTACATGGCAGCCATTATGTGGGACTGTGTGCGTGCTTACAAACATGCAGAAACCTAACACCTAGGGCAAACACACACACACACTGCACCAACACCGGTCCACCCTGTACTGCTGCCCCTCACAAACACACATACACACACATGTCAATTGGTGTTACCAGTGGCTGGCTTGGGCATACCTAACCCACACCCTGTGCATATGATGACACTGTGCCACCTCCTGCATACTACAACATCGGTGCAGGTAAAGGTGAACACGTTGCTGATGCACAGGGTGACTACATAGATGTGTATAAGTAGTAACATGTTGGTAACTGTTCACTGTTCCAGTATAATTGTGTGTATATCCCAGCAGTCCTGCTGCAGTAACTGTATGACTGTCCTCAATTGTTATATGCACCCATACTACTTACCAAAGTGTACCAGCTGCACACCATCACATGCTAACATTGACTATGGCAATGCATCTTGTGCTGTTACGTAGATTCAGCTATATGTAACTGTTCTGTCACACATGCATTTATACACACCCTGCTACCCACACACATGCACACGCTCACCTGCCATTCCCATTATTTATCACCCTACATGAGTAGCTGTTGATACATGACAGGTACACATTTGAGAAGTGCACTATGTTGTTTACTACTGGCGTCCCCTTCTCTACCTGTACTCACAGGGTGCAGCCAACCTCATTGGTTGAAAGATGTAATGTGCATCAGGTACTGTAGTACCCTGATTGCCACATCAAACATGTTTCCCATATGGAAATGCACACACAGACACATCCCACATCCACACACTTGCCACATTCAGGCTTCAGAGCACTATCTAGGTATAGTTGGGTGCATTTGCGTGTTACAGTAGCATGTAACACTATACTGAGTACTGGCAGTTGTCTGTTGTCATGTTGTCTGTATAGAATAAAAGAATTGTTTGATTATCCTACTCCGTTTTGTGGACATTACTTGAAGAAGTGTTACCTTACATGTGTTATTGGTACCACCACCTTCTCTTTTGTAGTTTTGTTTGTATAGGGTGCTATCAACATCACTGCTTGTTAAGGGTAATGACCACCCTGCAGTGCATAGCCCCATGTGGCAAAAGCCACATCCCACCCCATCATTGTGCACACACACTAACCCCACCAACAGTAAAACACATAATTTCCATTTGCAAGATTCAAACCCATACCTAACTGTGTTATGACAGTAGAAACAGACACATTAGCAGAGTGTGCTATTTGCAGTAGTTGGGAAATCCTTACTAACGCTGTACTTAGAGGGTGCTGACATCATCTGTGTGTAGGAGGAGGGATGTGCACCCTGTAGTGTGTTCTCCCAGTTGTCAAAAGGCAGTTAACCCTCCCAGCATAGTGCACACACATATACCCCACTCATACTAACACACATACATTCCTTTGCAGGATTCAAACCCCTACCTAACTACATTATGACACTGGAGAAAGACGATTAGCAAAGCGCTATGCAATACTGGAGGACTTTACTACAGGTAATATAGTTATACAGTCCTGACATCATCAGTGTTTCAAAAGGGGAATCTGCATCCTGTACTGTACTGTCACAGTTGCTAATAGGGACATTTCCAACACACACATTGATGTGTTTGAGGTTTGCATATGTGGGGATCCAGTACTCCAGTGTGATGAGTATATGGTTTGATTGCAACAATGAGGGATATACTCCCAGTGGTGCGCAGTTTGTACTCATGGTTGTGATGATCAGGTCTAGTATATCTGCCCCTCTTGTGGGAAGGTTGGTTACCTGTTCCATAGCCAAAGAATGTCTGATCTATGGGAACCCTAGAGCTTGGGTATTGTGGCTTGTGTAATGTTCACAGTCTATGTTTGGGTAGCTGACGTCACCCAGTATGATGGTGTTTGCAGAGTAATCTAAACTGTCCTGTGTCAGCATGAAGGCTGTGTGGGAGTCCTGAGTTTGAGAGGGTGCTGTAAGAGCTCCTCTGTGTCTCTTGCCATGTGGTCCAGGAGGTACGCCTCAGGTTGTTTGCACCAGCATGGACAATGTCTGCCTCATAGCTGTACTTGCTGTGGAGTGACCTGTGTGCCTGTGTTATGTGGCACATGCTATCACCCGACAAGTAAATT
>NC_056725.1:579987667-580080167 GCF_019279795.1 Protopterus annectens
GACAGTATTAGTGCCACCACCAGTTGTTGGCCACAGTAATGTACAGAACACAGATATTATGGGTCACATCTTTGTCATTCACTGCTGATCTGCACAGTTGGCAGGTATGTCCCACTGGCCACAGTGACAGTCAGCATTGTCCAGAGCAGTTGTTGAGCAGGACATCATTACAGGAACAACTACTGATGGCACATATAAATCACTTTACATTTTAAATCCTATTATTCTATACCAAATACTACATGCAAGTAAAAACATATATGTTTGACATACCTTTTATGTTTTTTTTTTTTTTTTGCTGTAACAAATCCCTGAGGTCTTTATTTGTTTGTAATTTATGGTTTGCTTTTTTTTAAAATTCTCTCTCTCTCTCTCTGTCTCTCTGTCTCTCTCTGTCTCTCCAGTAGTGTGATTGAGCTGGTTTGAATAGATTACAGCATGCTTCTGTAGGTATTGCACATGATCAGGTGATGGTTTCTGCATGATCCAGTGTCCACCAGTTGTTAATTGCATGCAGATTGCTGTGTAGTACTTCAGATAATCACTGTCATGGCAACCCAGTACTATAAATTGCTGACTTATCTGGGCTTTGTCCCTTCACCTTTCCAGTATGGATGACATCCTTCCTGTTGTGGACAGCAGTGTTACAGACAGCAGGTAGCAATACCTCTTACAGCAGAACCTGCAGAAACAAGCCAAATACACATTTGGGTAAGATTCCAGACCTACAGACAGAGTGAGTAGTGTTGTTATGTGCATTGTATCTTGCTAGTCTTACAGGGTTTCTGTGTACATGGCAGTTTAGCATAGAATGCAGTCTGTCTGCATAGCTCTCAACTGTGGGCTTATCCATATGATAGCCAGAGGATTGCATGTTAGTTTTTTTCTGTGCATCACACAGGTCTTGTCCCAGATATATCAGTGGCATTCTATCTGTTGAGTGCTATCAGTACATGGTTACATCCATTTGTATTTCAATGTCATATTCCTGCATAAGGGTATGTTACAACAGATCCTGTGACACCAGCAATTTCCAGGGTGTGTAACTGCAGTAATAGAAATATGGCCCTGTGTTCCTGCCTCTGTCCTCCACATATATGCCAGTCTTTGTCCTGCTGTGATACTTTCAGGGGTTGTTAGGTAATGGCCTATCATTATTTACTGCTAGCATTACTGCTATCATCCCAGTCATGTCATGGACTCCCGCAACAACTGCTGGGCATGGTCTCTCTATATATATATATATATATATATATATATATATGATATATGGGGGCATATATATATATATATATATATATATATATATATATATATATATATATAGATATATGGGGGCAACAGCTGGACAACATATATGTGCCCTTGTACACTCCAAAGGTCAGTGTATGGTACACAGTGTCCCTTGCCCTTATACAGCCTTTTATGGGGGGGGGGGGTTCAATGCCATTAACCTAGGCTGTGACACCTTTTCAAGGATATAAGTGTTAAGACACACTGAGGTGTATGGCTGTACACTTTCATACATTCCTCCATGGGAACAGTGGTGGGCTACAGCTTACAGTGTTACACAAAGTTCAGTCAGTCAGTGTGATAGTGAGATGTTAGGTTAAGCAATGTTATGTATGTGATATAGTGACATTACCACAACTACTACATTTCCCTCTAGGGCTTGACTACAGGCTGCAAAATGGAGGCTGCTGACCTACATCTGTGATTGTTGATTACTTCTCATCTTGAATGCTATTTTTTTTTAATGTTGTACTAATTGCAGGCCTCAGCCTGGACAGCATAGTATGTTATATATCCACAGTGGTTGCATCTACTGTATTGTGTGGGCCTTGCATCCATCATTGAATATGTATTTACAAATCTATGTGCTGTCACAAATGGCATACATAGAGATTAAATGTTTTCTAAGTATGCAAACCAGTGTGTGGTGTCCTGAGCTTTGAATTGTGAGTGGGTATATGTTGAATGTTAAGTGTTCTCATTTATGGGGATGGTTGCCACACTACACTTTTGACAGGCGCCACTTACAGGGGTTATGTTTCTGGGATATACTGTGCACTCAGTATGTCTACAGTACTTCTACATATGTATTGCTACTAATATGTTTTGTCTGTATATATGTGTACACACACACACACACACACACACACACACACACACACACACACACACACACACACATATATATATATATATATATATATATATATATGTATATAGATGTACATATATGTCTACATGCATATACATGTATATGTATACATGTGTGTGCATATCTGCAGCATTGTAATGTGTAGTCCTTCTACACTGATATTCCCTACAGTCAAATGATGTGTCTGCATGATATGTTACAAATATTGCCCTGACTTTGTACATTTGCAGTGGCTTATTGTTAAACCATTGTAGCTGTGTTGTGGAGGGTCCTAGGGTCAAGTACTGCATGTGCTGGATATTGCTTTGCACAGCATGCCTGTTATGGCTGTGGTGGAGTGGAACATAGCAGTAATCACCGGGTATCCCTCATTTGAGTCCCCCACCCCCATTAACAGTGCATATGGTCAGTTATTTTGTGGTGGGGGTTCCGGTTGTTTTTCCTATTTGGAGATGCAATACACATATCTATCCGTGTATATATATATATATATATATATATATATATATATATATATATATATATATATATATATGTGTGTGTGTGTGTGTGTGTGTGTGTGTGTGTGTGTGTGTGTGTGTGTGTGTGTGTGTGTGTGTGTGTGTGTGTGTGTGTGTGTGTGTGTGTGTGTGAACATATTTATCTATCTACCTATATACCATTGGTGTGATATGATTTATATGTGAGTCATACATTTATATGTAGTTGTGTATCTCACTACATTTACAGATCTATAACTGTCCATATGTCCATGCATGTTTGGCTCACAATTTTGGCCTGTCCCACATTCGTGTAGCCAATTGACGTGGATGATGTCAGGAATGAGGTCAGTCAGGAATGACGATACATTAGAGTTTCAGACTTCATGCTGTTCAAATTATGTGTATTACAACAAATCACTGTTTAACTAGCAATATTTTACATGTATAAGAACAATATTTCACATTTATCCCAATTTATACCCCAATTTTGTCACACTGTGTCCAGAATGTTTGCAATAAGAGGTTGGGTGTTATGATATTAGTACAATTAACCTTATGCAGATTGAATGTGCTGCATGATATGTCTGAGAATAATTGGGATTTTTGTATATCTGACATGGTGTAGTGGTAATTCACTATGATTGTGGTATGCAGGGTCCTGGTTTGAGCCTTGCAGTGGCTGTTAATTTTGTTGCTGGGTAGAACAAGGGCAGTGGGATATAGGGTGATTAAGGCACTTTTAGGCAGTTGTAAGCGTGTTTGCATGATGGTAAGCTTTGCCAACTGCAAGTAAGATCCAGTTATACCAGGTTAGCCTCAAAATCGTTTACTTTGTGTATGCAGTGTTTACCGTTGCACAAACACAAACCTCTGGTTACATATGCTTAAAGATAGTTTGCGTCAGATTTGCTTAACCTGTATGCGCATTGCTCACCCCCGCACATACTGCCTTAAACTCGCTTACTAGTGCTGACATAGGCTTACTACTGCTTATTGCTGCTTAACCTAAATACTGCTTTATGCATTATCATACTGACACCTCACATGTGCATTTACTGAAGTACTCCAGTTTATATATATATATATATATATATATATATATATATATATATATATATAGTCTTTATTATATTAGCAAAATTCCTGTTAAGCGACGAATACGAAAACACCAACACATATTGCACAAACCATGAATATGCCGAACCCACTAAACCGCAAAATTCAAAAAGTCAAATCCCCATAGTCGGCCAACTCCACCTCCCACTACATACTGCCTACCCAAACAAAATAAATAAACCACATACATACACTAATCAAAACCCTACTTCTAACCCTAAAGTAAAGCACCAAAACTCTACTTCTAACCGTGCTCTAAACCTTACATACATTACTGTCTATGTACTTAACTTAACCTGCACCCTAACCCTAAGGTCCGTAACTATCGCACACTTACCCTACAGAGACATACAAAAACAAAATAAATAATCCACACACATACATTTAACAAACCCTAATTCTAACCCTACACTAACCCTTACATACATTACCTATCTATGCACTTACCTTAACCCGCACTCTAAACCTAAAGTCCGTAACTATCGCACACTTACATTACGGAGCTATACCGCAGACGGGTCAACCATGACACCTTGACATTTCGAATTTCACGGTTTTGGACATTCGGTGTTTCCATGGTTCACGCAATATGTGTTGCTCTTTTCGTATTTGAGTAAAAGGACTTTAAAGCGTCTGAATGGAAACCATATATATATACATATATATATATATATATATATATATATATATATATATATATATATATATATATATATATATATATATATATATATATAGATATATATATGTATATATATATATATATATATATATATATATATATATATATATATATATATATATATAGATATATATAGATATATATATATTTATATGGGTCCTCTTCAAATTACCGAAATGCCAGTACGCCGACACGCGGAAGAGGAACGCGAAAGGACTGACAACGCAGATGACCGACATGCTGAAATCCCGACAGCTGGAAGACCGACAAGGGGAACGTGTAAGCGCGACTTGGTAAGTATGCGCTAGTGAGAGATTTAGGATTAGGGAGCGGACAGGTAAGTGTGCAATAGTGAGGGATTTAGGGTTAGGGTGTGTAAAAGCTGAGTGTGTGGTAGTGTCGGAGTTAGGGTTTGGGTAATGTAAGTGTGTGTTAGTGACGGGTTTATGTTTTAGGGTGGGTTAAGTAAGTTAGGAATGGGGTGCAGGTAGGGTAAGTGTCTGGTACTGTCGGACCTTAGGGTTAGGGGTGGGTTAAGTGAGTTAGGGTTAGGGTACAGGTAGGGTAAGTGTGCGGTAGTGTCGGACCTTAGGGTTAGGGATGGGTTAAGTGAGTTAGGGTTAGGGTGCAGGTAGGGTAAGTGTGCGGTAGTGTCGGATCTTAGGGTTAGGGGTGGGTTAAGTGAGTTAGGGTTAGGGTGCAGGTAGGGTAAGTGTGCGGAAGTGTCGGACCTCAGGGTTAGGGTTTGGGTTAGGGCTAGTGGATATGTAATGTAGTGTAATGTGTTATTTACGTGTAGTGTGTCGGTGTAATGGTGTTCGGTGTTTTGCATTGTCGGTATTGTGTGTTGTCGGTTGTTTGGTGTCGGTGGTTTGTGTGTCGGCAAACTGGCGTGTCGGTGTTCTAAAGTAGACCCATTTATATACATATATTATTTTGTATCTGCAGTACTCTATGGGTTATGCAACATATATATTACTCATAATGTCTTTTGCCATGGGAAATGGTATGTCTCAATTCCTTTCCTGTTCCCCCCTCCTTTCTCATTTACATCCACCAGGCTGTCCCATTAGAATGGGTCCATCCAACCCCGGCATGTATTGGTCCATACTGTCATACCCATCATTCCCTCCCCCCATTCCTCCTCCACAGCAATCATCCTTCCTACAGGTTCCAGCTGAATCTAACCACACCACTACACAATGCCCACTCTCTGCTTCTCAGGACCCATCACGTAAGTTGTCTCAACCCATGGATCTTCAGACTTCCCAAACATTAAGTCCAGGAACATACATACCCTTCTTTGCTTACCTTTGAGGCATGGTATGTTACTCCGAAGACTCTTTTTAGCAAATTTTTTGGGGTCAACCTGCCAGGGATGAACATGCCTTTGATTCAAGATTAGACTTAGCAAGTTGACAATGTTTCTCCCACTGGTGGTATCCTGCCAGTAGTCTGGGAAGCAGTGCTGTGCAATGCTTAGTGGTGCTTAATATTTGCTCTGCATGATATTTGCTTTTTGGCATTGATTTCTTCTTCATTACATGTTGTATATATGTCTGGTATTCTTGATTCATGTGTACATATACTGTATGCGTTTTGGGAACTTCAACACTTTATTACAATAGCACCTTACATCTGGACTTACTGCAGTATTCCAGTTTAGGTTATGTAGCAAGTTATACAACATCACACTGCATATAAATTCCTTTCAGATGTTCAGCTTGATTTTCTAATGCTGAGGATTTGTTTGTTGGAACCTCATTCTTACATAATGCTGCAATTGCTTAGTGGTTAACTACTGTGACTGTAGTAGAGAGGGTGCTGGGTTCACATCCTGCAAAGGCTGGTTGCTTTTATTTCTGGCCAGAACAACAGCTGATGTATACAGAGTGATTAAGGCACTTTTAGGCATTTGTATGCATGTTTGCACTGGTTTGCGCGAAGGTAAGCAATGCTAACCTCTGGTTACATATACTTACAGACAGTTAGCTTCAGAATTGCTTAACCTGTGTATGCATCGCTTACCCCCATGTAAATGGGCTTAAAGTCACTTACTTGTGCTTACATATGCTTACTACTCCTTACTGGTGCTTAAACATGCTTCCTAGTGCTTTATTCATTATGATGCTGACACTTCACATGTGCATTTAATGCAGTACTCCAGTTCACATTTAAATGTTATTTAGTGGGTTATACAATAATAAAATGTTCATATGCAGATTTCACATGGAAAATGGTATGTACTATAGTGGGACTCAAACCAGGAATGCCTGTTCGTTAGGCAGATGCTCTGCCCACTACACTATTGCTGTGCTGCTTCATTTGCATATATCTTCCTTGTTATCCTCTTTAGCCTTTTAAGATACTTTAATGGTAGCTAAGTGATGGGCACACCCGCGCACTTACAGTTAGCTGTACTCGGATTTTTATAAATAACTAAAGACTAAAGGAGTTTCTTCAGTTTATTAATACGCACTGTTGCTGTTCTATGCATGGGGGACTGTTGGTGGGATATACAGACACCTATGAGCAGTCTCACTCATTTATTTCCATTTTCTGCTGTTCAAAATTGTAGGGGCTCGTTTATTCTGAGAGCTCTGCTCTCAGACACGCCCCCTGCACTCATACATGCTCTGTGTAAGCCTGGGAAGTCAGACAATGCTCCTTCATTAATATGCAAGGCACACTGCCATCATGCTCCTAAACTGGCACTTCTGTGCAGGACTACACTAGTCCTGCACGGAAGATTAGAGAATCTGGGGGTATAGCTATATAAATTAATATCATAAAAACAAGAGTTAATATCAATTTACCTGCACTAGACAGAGGTCAAATATTAATTTAGTTGAATTTGCCATTTTTTAAACTTTAAGATGAAATCTTTTAAAGCCTTGTACTTAGCATAGTTTTGGAATTATGGATGCAAGTTAGAACAAGCAATATTTGACTCCTAAAGGTGCCAGTAGACATTATCTGCAGATGCACCTGGAGGCATCACTTGGATATAATGAGTTAAGGGCTTAGCAGTAGAGGCATTAGATATAGTGTTACTATGTGTAGTTGTGGGTGATGCTTTTAATGGAATATTTACATGATGGCTGCAAACCCATTTTTTGATTGTGCTATGCAAAGGATCTTAGTGTTTTAGGAAGGTTGAGTATAAGTGCCTCATCATAAGTACTTGTATGTGTAGAGTCTTTACCCTATGCAGTAGAAGTGATGTAAGTGTCATTGTCAACCTCTATAGGATTAGTTTTGGTTGTATGCGAGAGTTGTGCTTCCAGCATTAGAGTATCACTGACAGCCTCTATAGGATTAGCTTTTATTGTATGAGATAGTTTTGCCTCCAGCATTAAAGTGTATTTACACCTCTTGCATACTTCATCTATTTTTATTAAGAATAATTGGGTTGTCAGTGTACAGCAGGCAATTGCCACACTTCCTCAGAATACCCATTTCAATCAGACGGGTCACAGAAAGAGTTGGAAAATGCATATCCATGGCTACAGATCTACTAGAGAGGAGTGTGGGAACTTTAAATATTGACTTGCTCAATAAGACAAGGAACTTGGTGAGGAATGCTCAGCTATGTACAAACCAGATGCTCTAGAAGTTAAAAATAATCTGTTGAGACAGTAAGGGTATCTTAAGAGAAAATTATACTTCATGAGATTGTCACAGATTATAAGAATTAAGTCACTTTTAGAATAAAAGACATAATAAGCCTTCAACCAGCAATTCCCAACTCCGAAGGGCATAGGTTATCCTTTTCTGCCACAAGAGTGCAGACCACAAGCCTTTCTAATGCAAAATATCTAGTTGGGTGCACACGTGCTTAAACCAGAGCAAGCACATTTAGAATAATAGGCACAATAAGCCTTTACCAACAATTCCCAGCTCTGAAGGATAGAGGCTAGCCTGCCCTCACACAGGAGTGTAGACCATAAACCTTCTTAATGTAAAATAACTGGTTTGGAGCCCAAGTGCTTAAACCAGAACTAATATATTTTATGAACAACAGAAACAATACGCCTTCAACCAGTTATTCCCAACTCAGAAGGGTGTAAGTTACCTCTCCTGCCACAAGAGTATTGACAGTGACAAACCTCTTCTGGGCCACTTATCAAGGAGCATTAATCATCACCACAGACACTGGTGAGAGATATTCACTTGAGACAAAAACAGATACAAACCATATTTCCAGATGCAGCTCTCTGCACCAACCACAATTTCCCTTAAGAGCACAGAGGGAACACAGTAAAGACCTGGGGATAGACTTCATGCTCAAGCCTCAAACAAGTCTCCATCTTTTTCTCTGCAGAAACCAATGCACTGTGTCCTTGTTCCAAGTAGCTGACACACTCACACACACACACACACACACACACACACACACACACACACACGCACACGCACACGCACACACACGCACACACACACACACACACACACACACACACACACACACACACACACACACACACATACACTCTCTCTCTCTCACCCTCGCTCTTTATTTGATTTACACACACACACACACACACACACACACACACACACACACACACACACACCTGGGAAAGGCTGGCACCGATCTACCAGATATCTCCCCCTCTACCCAGACTATAAGGTATATTCATTGCCACCAGTCAACTACTTTAAGGCTCTTACTAGGGTACCCAATTATACTGAGTGAAATTAATAGCAATACCAATGGTAATACTGACAAACAGTAAGGCATTCAGGAGCAGCCACAGTGAGACCAAATAAATATAAGTACTCTCAAAGGTTAAAATATTCTCTAAAAGACCAGCCACAATGTAAAGTTTAAATATATTTAATAATGAATAATAAAATAACATGAAAATACCAAATATTTATTTACAACAAATACCAGAGTTTCAGTTACAGGAAATATTAAAAATAACACAGATGGATAATTCACACAGTTACAGAAAAACAATACTTTACTTATACCACTATATTCTTCTGGCTGATCTAAAAAAATACTATTCCCTGGTTACTTACTAAAGCAAGCCAAGATTAAGTGAGTGAGTGGTTTTGTCAGTTCCAGTGACAGACTGCTCTTAGACTTCTGCCTCATCTAGTATTAAAATATAATTTCAGTGCTGGATTACAGATTGGCATCACATATTTCTAGTTATCTGACTTCTATTTCCCACATTATGCCCCTTACTAGAAACTGAACAAGAATCTTGCACATATGTGTTGCCATACACACACATAGAGCTTTGCTAAAATGTGTCCTAGCATCTGGAAGCTATAAAACCACTTCAGAAATTTCCACACTTCCAGGTTAGCAATTGGTTCACCCCTAAGGATGATACAGTATGATGTTTAGTCTTGGTTTTCATGGACATTTTGTCTCTGGCTGCAATCAGAACTGTAAGAGACAATCTTTATGGCCTGAACCAGGTAATTTAATTTCAGACTATTTTTTAAAGTTAGCTGGACTGAGATTAACCTCTTCTCTTCCAATATCCTATGTTACAATATATTCATTTCAACAGTTACAATACAGTCTGATATACAGGTGTATTTCTTTTCTGTCCAGCAGGACCCACTGTTGGTACATGTTTTAACACAAGCAGCTTTACAAATACATTTTCAACACAAGCACATGTACAAATCAGTTTGATATACAAATGACATATAATTCTTTACAAAACTCCAGCTAGCTATGGTGGCATATGTTACACATCCACTGCCCTACTTCTCCTGGCATAGTTAGCTATACCTCACATCATCACATAGACCACATGCCTTTCTTATGTAAAATAACTAGTTTCAAACCCAAGTGCTTAAATCAGACCTAAGAGGCTTAGAATAATAGTTACAATGCAATCAGGGTACTGACAACCAGTACTAAATGCAGCAGATTAAATGCAATTGAACTCTTTTAAGAACACAAATACAAGAAAAGTAGCTGAATAAAGTGCAATATTTGTTTTAGTAAGTTGAATGGTAGGACACAGAAGATAATTCAAGTTTAATTGACTAAGGGTGATGGCCTTTCAAGATGATCTCTTATCTCTCAGTAGAATAAGCTGATGAGATGACACTGGGAGGGGTGTCCAAAATAAGATTTATAGTAGGGTTGTACATCTCATAAGCCACCAAGTTTAAAAGCAGAACAGCAGCAGGGCATGACAATGGGAAAAATAAATGTAGACAGAGATCAGCAATAGGCAGGTAGAGAACAGCAAGTCAAACAAGCACTACATTTAAATGAAGATGCTACTAAATATCTGTAGTAAAATGAGGAATGGTATTTCTCAGATCCTCCCACTAATCAGCTGGATGTTGTTCACTGTCACTGTCACTGTCTGCAAAAGAATTCTTTTCTAACTGACCTTAGCCAAAACCTCTTAAAACTCTAAAAAGAGCAAAAAAAAAACTTAAAACAAGACAAAAGTCATATAAGATGAGACAAACAATAAAAAAATAACAATAACCACACCTTAAATGAATGACTTCAATCCAAAATCAAATGCAGACAGAGATCAGCAATAGTCAGGCAAAGAACAACAAGTCAGACAAGCACAACTTAACATTAGAAAATACTAACTTCTGGAAGTATTTATCAAGACAGTAGTACATCTGTGCTTGTGACGAGTGATGATGCTGGAGTTTTGTCAACATTAAAACTGTACACATACATAACAAACATGATGATTATATAATAAATATGCTCAACAGAGGAAACAGACAAAGGACAGATACTTCTTTTGTATATTATGAAATGCCCAGCAAACTGCTCACAGGTATTGCACATATGGACCTTGCAGAAGTGCAGTGATATTAGTGGAGTAAGAAATGTACTTCCCAATGACAACAGAATGTCTTTTGTTTTGAGAGGGGGAATTGAAACTACAGCAATCATAAAAATCTCAGTGTACATAGACTAAACATGATGATCCATTTGCCTATCTATATAAGAGGAGCTATACAGTAGCACACTTCTAACATTGCACAGTCAAACTATTATCCTTGAGCTATGCTAGTACTAACAGATGTGGCACTACTATACATTATTCAGAATTATGTTTATTGACTACAACTGTTACTATGCAAACACAAACATTTTTTCAGTCATGTGTATACTCACCCAGTGCTGTCTTACATGCTCTAGTCTGCTCCTGTGCATCTCCTTGTTTGTTTTGATCTCTGCCAGTGCTATAGCCATAATGAAGGCATAATGAGAAATCAGTGTCAGGTTATTTGTTAAACTAAAAAATAGAGTACCTACAGTACTGAGTTGGTGAGTGTACGTTCACTTCAGCATCCCACTGACTAAGCAGATCAGGCATGCTGGGTGAAGAAAGTAAACCTATATTTTCCTGTCTGTCTTGTCTGAGCATGATAAAGATGCTTTCTGCTTTACATGCTCCATTTTTGTTTTCTGTTTTTAGAAATCTTCTTCACCTGGAGTTGCTGTTCTATGTGAGAAATTGCCACTTAAATCAGCTAGGCTACACACTTCACATGTTTTTTCATTGGTTAAATTGTTTAAGTGATACTTAATACACAGTGAATTTCTGGGCGTTTGTCTTCTTCTGAAAAGATTTCAAGCCTGCATAAACTAAAGCATTGCTGGTGACTCCCTGCTAGTTTTTCGACACACCCTCCCCTTCATTGTTCTGCTTTTTAATCATGGTGATTTTAAGCTGCCCATCCCTACTGTAAATTGAACTCAATTAGCTCCTCCCTGTCTACACTGCTGTTAATATCTTGAATTATTTACCATTCAAAAGATCTTCCACTGGATGATGCTGTAGCCTATTTTAATTCTAAATTCCTTACCATTCTAGATTTCCACGCTCCTGCCTGCACCCTTAGAGCCAAAACTAAGACTGACCCCTTGCTCTCTAAAGTAACCAAAACCAAAAATCATAGCAAGAAATAAAGCATGGGACAATTGGCGTACCTCAATAGACCCACTGAACCATATTAAATTCTGGCAGCTAAGGAATGATGCTAAGAAAGCCATATTGTTAGACAAAAAAAAACTTCTATCAGCACCTTCAGCAAAAACATCAGAACAAACCTCAAATGTTTTGGGCAGGAATAAACAAACTGCTCCACCCTGGACAATCCACCACTCCCACTCCATCAGCTTGTAACCTACAAACTCCAGAGGAAACTGCAAACGTCTTTAACAGTTTCTTTACTAAGACCATCCAATCACTAGCTAGCCAACTGTCTCCAAGTAGCTCCAATCAGGATTCCTCCTCAACCACTACCCCACTCTCTTTTAACTTCCAGCCTGTATCTACATCAACCATGAGATCTCTAATTAACAAACTAAAACCCACTACACTAGCAGCTGATCTCCTCCCACCAGATTATCTACAGAAACCGACAGATGCCGTTGCATACCCTATTTCTATTATTATAAACCACACCTTGTCTGAAGCCACCATCCCCTCTATTTGGAAGGTTTCCCACATTATTCCTCTCCATAAAGGAGGCAACTCATTAGACCTCTCAAACTACAGATCAATAGCCATACTATCAACACTGGCCAAAATAATGGAAAAATGCATCCATAACAAGTTAATGCACTATCTCATCCAGAATAAACTACTGGACAACTCTCAGCATGGCTTTAGGCCAAACCACAGTACCACCTCAGCCCTCCTATCCTTGTCTAACTCTGTCATCCTCAACCAAAACAATAACAAACTTACCTCAGCTCTCTTCCTAGATCTCTCTAAGGCCTTTGATATGGACAAACATCAACTATTATCAATACCCTGAAGAAACTGTGACTAAACAACTTTGCTATTAAATGGTTCAAATCTTATCTGTTTGGAAGACAACAAGCAGTATTATGGCAGAATACACTATCCACTCGTCTACCCATCACATTAGGAGTCCCCCAAGGCTCCATACTAGGACCACTTCTCTTCTCAGTCTTTATCAATGACCTACACACCATCACTCCCAAGGCCACCTGCATCCAATACGCGGACGACTCCACTTTAATCTGCGCAGCCTCCTCCTCAACTGAGCTTATGGCCCTAACCCAGAATACTTTCAATGATGTATTGGTCAGCTTGTCTTAAACTCCAACAAAACTAAGCTGCTAATCTTTTCTCCCACCTGTAAATCCTCTTCACCTTTCTTTACTATAAGATCCAACAATGGCACAATTATATCCTCAGATGTTCACACCAAACTCCTAGGGGTCACAGTTGGCAATACCCTAAAATATGATACCCATGACAATCAAACCATCAAAACCATCAACAAAAACTGGGCTCCCTCTATAGGATCAAACCTTTCCTCACTCCATTTGCAAGAACAACTATCGCTCACTCCCACTTACTATCTACACTTCTCTATGTCTCCCCCCTTTTCACTAACTTGAATAAAACCACTCTTAGCAAACTTGCTAGCTGTTACAACCATATTGCTAGACTTGCTACAGGTACAACCTCTAGGACCCACCATTGTATCACCCATGTTCTATAAATGTTTATAACCTTACTGAAGACTGTACACTATATTAATTTGTAAATGTTACTAATGTAATGTAATCTACTAACTTGGAGTTTTTCTTCCCGGCCCTCCACTGAAAATGGACATATATCCAGTAGGACCTTCCCGGTAAACAAATGTAAAATTAAATAAATAAATAAATAAATAAATAATTTCTTGTGCGTATATTGAAAAAATGCATTTTGCCTCTAATTGCCTGTTCCATTGATTTACTTGCTCTGAATTCATTATCTAGTTAGCTGTTGGATAAATTAGTGCATTTTTACACTCTAACAAGCACTTAATTTTCCATCAGGAGGTCAGTAGATTTTACATTTAGTGCACTGGAAGCTAGCCTGGCCTGTTTAGTTTGGGTAAGCACTTGAGATTTTTGCAGGTAGGTTTACTGGCTAGAGACCTTATTATTCAGTTTATCTTGTTTTAGTACCTTTATAAATTCCATACAATTGAGTGGCTCTTCTCATTTATACAAAGTGAAGATTTTTATTGAATAATCACAATTTTATTAGCTGTTAAAAGTATACTGCTGTATCCGTATCTTTAAGTTTGCTTGTTGTAGCATTTCATATATTTTAAGTTTCTTTGCGAAAGCATTTTACTCTGAACATTCCTTTACCGTGCTTTTCCATTAGGAGGACTGGGATTATTCATCTAGTGACAACAGATGTTTACTGGTTTGTCTGAGCTGGGAAGTGCAATAAATGGCTCTAAGTATTTTTTTCACTTCTCTTATATAATGTGGTTGTACTTTAGCAGTTTAAAAAAAAATTCTATTTTCTGCTGCTGCTGCTCCAAGTAGTTAATTGCACTGTATTATATTGTATGTGTTAGTTGTTGTGTGGTCTTGTTACACTTGTGCTCCAAACCAGCTATTCTACATTAAGAAGGTGTTTTTCTACACCCTTGTGGCAGAAGTGTGCTGATCTAATCTTTATGAGTTTGGGATTACTAGTGGAAGGATTACTGTGTGCTTTCCTGACTGGTAGTTAGCTTAAAATATGCTTCTCATTGCTCATATTTAAATCTCACATTTGAGTGGTGCTGGTCTTCATGCAGCAGCAGTTATCAGTGTCCTTGTAAAGATGCAAAAGCCTAGAAGTTCAGTTTTTGCCTAAACAGCTATGAGTGAAACCCTTCCAAGCTTTTCTGCTGCTCTAGGAGCAACTCAGTTGCACACTGAGCATTGTTGCCTTATTGATCAACCTTTGCCTACACAAAGTGTAGGTCCTTTTTGTAGCATGAGCACTATCAGCACAGCCCTGTCAAATTAACCCATTCCCATCCCTAATAAAACATCCAGTAAGAGCCTGCTGTCATGGATGGGTCGTTTCCCATCATCTCTCTGGCCAGCCTGATAGACACGAGCAGCCTGAGGCGATGTAGCAATTGTCTCATGTATACAGAAACCATTTACTCCTAAAACAAACAAATACTTTATGTGATAGACACAGCTACCCTATGAAATTGGAGGCAAGACTATCACATCATGACAAATTGAATGCCAAAAAGGTTGTCGGCGCACGCTTGCGTGCGCACACACACACACACACACACACACACACACACACACACACACACACACACACATGCACACACGCACACACACACTAAATAAGGACTTGAGACATTAACCCACATATGCGGTGGTACTCACTAGTAACTTACGAAAAGATCAGAGGCCTCCCAAATGGAAACCACTTACACACATAACAATGAAAAAGCAACCAATACACATAATTAGGCACACAACAGTGTCTCAGCAAATAAGCCCATAAGATGTAACATCACCAAACCTAATGTAATGGTCATAGGTGACTCCATTGTGAGACATGCGACTGTTCCCCTCAGCAGGCTGGATAAGGAGTGGGTTAAAGTTAGCTGCCTATCAGGTTACAGGATTGGTCAAGTCACACAAGCACAAAAATCACCCAACCACAAGTACTGGTATGACTCTATTGTAGTCCACATGTGGGTGAATGGCTTGATACATACCTCACTGGACTATATAAAGACAGACATGACTGAGCTCTCAGATTATGTGTCATAGGCAGGTATAAGCAGAATTCTACCTTCTCCAAGGATGATACCTCAATACAAACAAAACAAAATGATTGACTTTAGCAATTGGTTTAGCTTCTGGTATCAGTCCAAGTGGATCTGATATCTATCGACCTGGGAAGACATGGTCAACAGGCCACGCTGTTTTGCCAGAGATGATATGCACCTGTCTTGTCTAGACTTACTGATACTGGCAAAGGCATTTGTCACCCCTATTGTGCCTCTTTTAGGGAGTGTCAAAATAACCATCCTCCCAACCTAACAAATTCTTCTCTAGATAAAATCAAAGTAATGCTGCTTAATGCTAGGAGTCTAAACAAGAAACTGTATTCACTGGAAGCACTCCTCACTTTGAAAAATGCTGATGTCTGTGCAGTCACCAAGACATTCAAAGGCACATAAAGCACCTTGGCCATGCAGGGCTACAATGTCTTCCATATGTTCAGACCACAAACTGAGCATGAGTGAACCAAAGGAGGAATTGTATCCATCTTCATAAAAGATAAATTAACCTCAAGACTGATCAAGCAATATGACTCTCTTGAGATACTCCATGTCCAATTAACTAAAGGCAAAGCCTCCTACCACATCATAGCTAGCTATAGGTCCTTCATCATGCAAAAGCAAAAGCATACCGAGTACTTGGATTTACTGGAGTCACTTTCCATACAACCCAAAAGCTTATTCGGGGATGATTTCTAATTTTCCTGCCATCTACTGTGAAACATACATGAACACAAACTGCAAATGCTCTGGAACAGCTTGTAAGCACACCCACAAGAGTCTCAAATATCCTGGACATAGTACTCACTAACATGGGAGAGGATCCCACCTCCATGTGATGTCCCGCCTGGTAAGATCGGATTATAAATCAGTTTCATTCAATGTAATTATAAGACCGGATACCCCATTAAGCTCAAAAATGCTTAAGAATTTTTTAAGAAAAATTACCGCCTACTGAATAATGTTATGAGAACTTTCAAAGCCTCCTCAAACACAGATAACATGGACTCCTATGCAGAGGTGTACATCAATGCTCTGAATAACCACTTAAGCAGTTTTATAGAATTGGCGTTACCTGACTGGATTAAAACCAGGCATTTCCTAGAAAACAAGCCACCCTGGTTGACCCATAGTATAAACAGGCTATACAACAAGAGAAAGAAGTTAATGTCCAAGAACAAAATGGAACTGGCTCAGTAGAGGAAGAAATCCCTCTCTAGCTTAAGCAAACAAAGTAGAGATCTTGTCAAGTCTTCCATTGCTAATTATGAAGCAAAAATAACCTCCCAAGCTAAGGATAATCACAACACATTCTTAAAGTACATCTGAAATCTAAAAGGGAATAGTGAACTATGTGCTGACCTGGTTGAGAGTGGTGCCCTGAATACTTAGCTGGAGATAATTGCCAACCTGCTAGCTGACAGATTTGGAGAAATCATCACCCCTCCCATCCACTCCAGTCATCCCCCAAAGGATACCTGCCACCATTCCTCAGCCTATTATCTCAAGAGAACATATACTTGCCACCATTCCTCAGCCTATTATCTCAAGAGAACAGGCCATCTCAGCACACTCCAAGGCCAAAAACATGACATCAGTGGGACCAGACAACATCCCAGGTTGCCTTTTAAACAACTTAAAGCATGACATAGTAAATCCACTTGGATCAGTGTGTTTAACCACAGCCTGAGAACTGATTATGTTCTCGTGGAATGGAGGACAGCAACAGTAATCCATCTGCACAAAGAGGGAGCATCAATCAACCCTGGGAACTATAAGCCCATAAGCTTGACTCACCTCATCTGCAAGGCCATGGAAAGAATCATTATGGACCTTATTAACAAGGACATAGGTAATCTCTGAACTCTGGATCCAACCCAGTTTAGATTTGTTAAAGGTAGTTCATGTCTGTTAAACATGGCTGACTTCTTCAAGAAAGTCACCAAGGCCCTAGATGGGAGAAACACAGTATATACTGCCTATCTTGACCTAGCCAAGACATTTGACACTCTCCCAATTGGGAATTAACCCCTACATTTTCAGATGAGTAGCCAACTGGCTCACTGACAGGACACATACTGTCAAAGTGGGTGATGTTACCTCTAGCAAAATACCAGTCACTAGTGGTGTATCATAGGGTTCTGTGCTGGGCCCCTTACTGTTTGGAATTTATCTTTCAGAAGTCTAGGCAAACATGTATGGCCTGTGGCTGACCACACTCAATGATGACTGCAAATTGGGAGCAATCATTGAGTCCACCAGTGATGTCAATATTCTGCAGACACGGTTAATGCAGACAAATGATTGGTGCTAAAGCCACGCATTAAAGCTAAATACAAAAAAAATGCATTATTATTCCCTTTGAAAATGATGGCATCCCTGATAATTACATTATAGACAGCAGCCCCTAAATGTAGACCCAGTGGTACATGATGTGGGTACACAGGTTGACAGTAATCTGAACTTTCGCTACCATGTATCTACAGCAGTAAGGAAATCCTTCTGTGTGGCATATCGTATAATTAAAGGCATTGCATATAGATCTAAGGATGTTATAATTCCATTACACTTGGCCCTCAACAGACCAATAATTGAGTACAATGCTCCCTTTTGCATGTACCTTACCAGATACCTGCAACATTGGAGACACCACAAAGGTTTTTCACCAAGAAATTACAGGGGCACAAAACAAGTCCTACATGGAATGACTGAAAGCCCTGTCCCTGTATTCTATCTCCTACAGGTTGCTAAGGGGTGACCTGTACCTGGCTTAAAGGGCAATCTCTGACCCGGCCCTGATGGAAATTCTCCACATTTGTAAATCAAACTACAGGAAGATCACTCACTCCAGGGATCTTAACTTAGCCTCTGACATGAACAGGTCATGCTGGACAGATAGATACAATCCCAGAGACTGTTAGTGCTCTGGAACAAGCTTCCAATTCATGTGAAACAGAGCTCTTCCTTAACTCTCTTCAAACGCAACCTAGATCAATGGATGGGTGACTGCAAATTCACTCCTGGGCAGCTGCCAATGTCCCTCCTGGATAGAAGGAGTTGATATTAACTACCATAGACCCTTACCACTGCAAACTTCACTCATATAATCACCGACAATTGGGGCAACTGGAGATAAATATGGCTAGGCTTGTCAGGGCTATAGGGCTGTTAGCCTAGTAACCTCCTATGAACATATGATTCATATCAGTGTAGTGGTGATGTCACTGTTCCCCTGTGTATTGGATGCTAGTATTAGGAAGGATAGACTTAGCCAAACTGTTCCAGGCATCAGCCGTATACTGTGACATGCTATACCACTTCTGCAAGAGCCTCCAGTTGTAATGCTTTTGGACAATTTCCAGAAAAATCTTGGACTCCTCCTCATACCACTATTGTGCACTAAAAGGAGCATTTAGTTAACTTTCACCTGCCAAAACTGTCTCATCTTCAAAGATCTCAGGAGGAAATGCAGGGGATTACTGTCCAAATCAGTTCTCATCTGTTTCAGCCTTAGCATAATGAAGGGCACTGATGAATAACTCATTTGTGCAATAGACAGCTAAATAAATATTGCCACTAAGTTCTTATGCTTTTAATGGCTCTTTAAGGTTTGAAATATGACGATTCTCTGCCCCTCTGTCTGTTGCTGAGAAGACTCATCAGCAACTCCATCTTTAGTTGGTTAGTTATGGGGTCATGATTTTCTTCACCCTAACATAACTCCCTTCCCATACGAAAGCAGAGCTGTCCGCAGATGCTCAGGTGTGTGCACTTTATCATGTAGCAGTCTTCATGATATTTATCAGGTTTATAAGTCATGCAAATTGCGCAATAGAGAAACAGTAATGAGCTGAGCCCAAAGTAGCATATTGATCATGCCCATAGGGTGAATCAACAGCAGGCAGAGAATCTTGCAGTGCTAAGGAAGAAGCTTTAGAGCACAGACTTCTTGCCAAGATGGGTGGCGCACTTCCTAATACAGCCAGCTCCCTTCTGCACCAGTACAACTGACGATAATTGTGCCCTACCCTTTTTACTTCCTTAGTTTCTTTGCCAGGCAAAGACTGACATTACTCATTTGCTAGGGCACGTGCAGCTTTTTAATGCAGAGGTGATGTACTTCCTTGTCACTAGTAATAAGGCTCAAAGTAAAGTATGCTGACTGCTATTAGCGCAAGATGGCATGTAGAGTATTCAAAAAGTACCAAATGCATGTCAGGCTCTGTAGTGTAGAGAGATACAGCCTCTACTACATCACAGACAACCTTAGCCTGGTAACCAGCTCAGGCACTGGTTGACTGAGGGAGAAGAGTATCAGAATGAGTGGCTGATGCCAGTTCATTCATCCATCCTAGGGGAGGGCTGATGGCATGATTCACTATAATGTGTACATCTATCAGAGGAGCAGTGTCTTGCAGGCAGCAATGGTTGGCATGTGAGCTTGGTCCTTGCCATGCCAAGTATGTGGTAGTGCTAATGGAGCAGTAGAGGGAATTTGCATGTCATCAGTAAAGGCACAGCACACCATCATATCTGGAAGTGGACATGTAGCCATGAAGGGATTGGGGTTATAGCCATTTGACAGCAGAAATTCTGCTGGCAGTAGTTAGCAGTTTGAGTCATTGTGGTAAGGTTGATGAGCAGCAGGCAGCACAGATAAAAAACATTTAAAAGGTACCAAATGCTTAGATTCAAACCTATTCAGGTGTCATAAGACTAGGTTTAAAGACAAGTATAGTGACATTGAAACAACAGATTTGCCCACATTAACCATGTATTATTGTTTTGTGTGTGTGTGTGTGTGTGTGTGTGTGTGTGTATGAATGTGTGCGTGTGTGTGTGTGTGTGTGTGTGTGTGTGTGTGTGTGTGTGTGTGTGTGTGTGTGTGTGTATGACTGTGTGCATGTGTGCATGTGTGTGTGTGTGTGTGTGTGTGTGTGTGTGTGTGTGTGTGTGTATGTATGCAGCGTGAAAGAACTATGGAGCAAATCTATACTGACACCTGCTTGCTGACCTTCTGAGGGGGACACTTATGTAAGTTCGTAAGCTAACATCCATCAATCACTTTCATTTGCCAAAGCCAATACAGCAGTGTTTTGCAGAGAGGTGGGAAAAGCATCAATGCTGAGTAGTATGTTGTGTGCTTGTGGGTGCCTGTGTGTTTGTGGGAAGTGGAGGTGTGCCTTTGTAAGTGTGGTGTGAATGTTATGCATTGTCAAGTGATGAGATTAAAGAGAAATAGTAAAATTGTGCTCAGTGTGGTCCCTAGTGATTTCATCATTGCTTGATTGAAACATATACATTGCCTTGGGTTTGCCAGTACATTGTTTGAGTTCCCTGTTTGGACTATGGTATCACTGCTACAGTTGCTGTTTCTGTTTCAGTACATGTGTTTCATGAAGTATGTACATGCCTGTCTGATTTGGGGTAGTTGCAATGGAGAAAAGATAAGGAGTGTCAGATCACTTATCAGGGTACCCCACAAGTGTCCCTAATTTTGGCTTACACTTTTGCTCTGACATACTTCAATCCATAATGCATTTTGAAAAAAGTGTTGGATTCTTATGAACAAATAATAACATTCATTGCAATTAGAGACTTTTTTTCTTTAGAAAAAGAATGCTAATTCCTGTAGTCCTATTTTGTGAGCTTACTAAATCAGTAGTATTACTGTTTTCAAAAGTGTCAAATTTGGAAGCTTTCTGTATGAGTATGTTGCTTAGAGGATGAAAGACATACTACAATTTAACAATTAAGACAAGCTACGTAAAGCAATAGTAGCAGAAAGCACTGGATCACATCAGAGGCTTGGGAGGTCATAGTTAAGAAGAAACTAATAACTAGTTCATTGTTATGTAAAGCCTGAAATTAAATACCATAGTTCAGGTTATGCTATATCAGAATTATAACAGAATAATTATGCAAAGATAACTACATGAGCAGCTAGAATGCAATTCAAATTGAATAGTTTGCTGTGCACATTTTAAGAAATGGATGGATTGGCCTAAACTCTGGATTGATCTGTGTGTTTTTTTAGAAACAATTCCTGTGAAATGCTATTTAGAAGTGAAGAGACATAGGAGAGAACAGTTTTAGTGGCACACCAGGCTGTGATTTGTTTGATGTCTGTTATCATGCAAAATTGACTAATTAGTTGAATCTAGCAAAGCTGGAAATGTGAGATTCTAACTCAGTGAAGGAGGGGAGGAGGAAGGAGCAACTTGGCCAGGGACTGAAAAATGCAAAGCTGCTCTTTATAACAAGTAATTTTATCTCAGTAATTTGCTGACACATTTGCAAGCTTCTTTCCGAGAATGTAGTTACCATCTTTTGTTGTGGCAAAAACTGGACTTGGTCCACGCCCCTTGCATCCCAAATAACCCAACCCATGCCCGCCCACTTTCTGCTTGTTTTTGATGTCATCATCACACCATCCAAGGGGATTGCCCTCTTTTTCCATTCCTAATGCCTTTTTTCCTGTGAATTACTATGCGTTTAAAAAAAAAAAAAAAAAAAAAAAAGCATAGTAAATCCAGAGATTCAACAAACCTTAATAGCCTGTTTCTTTTTCTAAACAGAATACTAGAGTTTGTACACTGTTTCCCGGACTACCGGACAATCAGTTTGATTTCTGGATAATCCAGAAAAAATACATAGGTGGCAATACTAAGACAATGTGTAGTACATCAGTAGGAACAACATTTGTAAAGCTCAGTCAATGACACGTGATCTGTAGACTTTCAAACTTGACATTTTTTTCAGGTGTTACATTCTAAGTAAACAGAAGTGTAGAACAAATAGTGGGGCTACTTTTTATTGCAATTATAGTGCATTATGGGACAGATTTAGCTTGCAAAGGAATCAGGATGCCTGCACCCATGAGGATAAAATAATAGTAATAAAATTAGGAATGAGTACTTACTTTGCTCTAGGCAGCATTGGGAGATGCAGTAATTCATGTCAAGATAAAAAAATATATGTTTTTTCATCTTTTCCCTATAGTGGTCCTTTAATGTGTTTAGTTGCTTATGTATCTTTGCAGCTGTACCAAGAAGTGACTTTTATTTGCTCTGAACTTCAGAGATCTTTTTTGGGGGGTGGTTAAGAAGCTGGTATCCTGCAGATTTCCCAGGATGCCAATTGACCTACATATGGCTCTTCCTTTTTGAGCTGGTTTTACTTCTACTTCTACTTCTGTCTTTTGGCTCAGAATTTGGACTGTCCACCCTAATGAAATACATGTTTAATTACAGTGGAAGTATCTTGCTTAATTGTTAATTAAATTTTAATATGGATTGGTCAGTTTTAGTCGTTTTTTCATATAACATTTAAAGTGTTGGATTATATATGTCTGCTTTCATTTGTAACTCCTTGAAGCAATTTCTGCTGAAGACTGAGAATTTTGAATCAAATGACAAGACAATTGGTCATTCCAAAGGCTGTTTAAGCTTTCTGTGGTTATCTAGGTATATAGGTCCATTTATTAAACAACTTGAAATTTTTGTGTAAACTTCTCATAAAAGTATTATATGCTATATACCTATATAATGCATTAATTTATGATTATAAATTTATGATTAACTTAGAACCATGTCTGAATCTAATGACAGGTAGGACTGGCTTTTCCAAATGACATGTAGTCTTCCTTTTAGTGTTAAAGATTTCTCCTACAGCATGAGCAGCTACCGCACAGTTTTATAGAATATGGACTTATTTAGGTAGGTGTTCAAATACAGCAATGTCTAATTTCAGATATAAAGACATGAATACACAATTTTATTTTTATGTAATATTTTGTCACTGCAATAATTAAAATTTTGGTAGGGTGCTCAAGCATAAATCCAGTGATACAAAAAATGGTGTATATTTGTATATATATATATATATATATATATATATATATATATATATATATATATATATATGGGTTCACTTCATAATCTCGATATTCTGAAATACCGAATTTCAGAATACCAAGATTAGAATGCCGAATGCTCAGAATCGCGAAACACCAGAAGCACGAAATTCGAAATACCGACGTTCGGAGCTTCTGGTGTTGTGATGTATGAATGGATGTAAGTGCAGGTAAGTTTGTATGAGTGTGTAGGTTATATGCTATATTGTATGTTAGTGTGTGTTTTGGTTGTGATATGTGTGTGCAAGGGGCTGTGAAATGTGTGTGTGTGAGTTGCCTTTGTGTGTGTGATTGTGCTGTCTCCAAGTTAGAATATATAAGTAGGGGGGATGTAGGGTGCAGGGGGACAAAGCCCCCCTGCTTCTTTCTAGTTTAGGTTAGTCTTGTTTGTGTGTGTGGGGGGGCAGTTGTGTGTATGTGAGTGTGTGTATGTAAGTGTTGGGATATTGAATTTCGCAATTATGGGCATTTGGTATTGTGGTGTTTCGGCTTTATGATCTCGATATTCTGAAATTTGGTATTTCAGAATTTCAAGATTATAAAGTGAACCATATATATAAGTTCTTTTCCTGATGCAATATCAAATTAGTACATTTGTATTCCTGACAACCAGTTTCACATATGATGCCCCTAGAAGAAACCAGGATTTTCCGAGAGACAATATATCTATCTTAATATGTGGTACACTTTAGTCATTGTAAAACTTGATAAGATACCTATTTGTTTTGAAATATATATATATATACACACACACACACATATATATATATATATATATATATATATATATATAGACACACACACACACACATACACACACACACACACACACACACACACACCTACAAATAAGTAAATATAAAAAAAAAAAAATATATATATATATATATATATATATATATATATATATATATATATATATATATATATTTATTTATTTGCTGGGGGTGAGACACATACATGCACTAGCCCTTCTAAGACAGATCAGTAACTGTTTAACTTTGATCAAACAATAACCGTGGTCAATCAATTTCATTCACAGACTGCCTATGTAACCACCAAAATAGTCGCATTTTGATAGTACAGGTTTCTGATTGTGGGCAATCAAAAATAAGAAAAAATGCCAGATAATGTATTTTAATGTGTGGTTAATAGACATACTCATTGCAATAATGTACCACCCACAAATGCAAATTTGATAAAATGAAATTAAGAGTCATTCACTTTCATCTGCAGACTGCCTTCTTACCCAACACAAATAATTAGCTTTTAGCTTCACACACCTCTGATGTTGGAGTGAACAACTGGAAGAAATAATGGCCATAACAATATATTTTAACAAGTTTCCTGTCAAACGCAGATGCTTACACACAAATGCATATTTGTTTTGCTTTTCAAAAGCCAGACTCCACCCCCAAAAACATCCATTCTTGCATGCCATTAATATTTTAATTGTGATGAATAGAGAGAGTGAAATTGTTTCCATAATAATGGATATAAACATGTTGCTCTTGGACATCAGCACTGCAACTTCCATAACAATCATCAGTTTTGTAATCATGACCCCTGCCTTTGTTACACCCTGCCCACACTGAAAAAAGCAAAACATTATAGCCACAGTATTGTGTTTAAGCTTGTTGCTATTAGAAGCATTCATGCCCCTTAAACAAATACTATCAATGATCACTTTGACAGCGGTCAATAACATGTAAACAAAATAAAAACAAAAACCGAAGCAAATGATAAAGTAAATATATCGTCCATAGTCACTGCCATCTCTTCCAAGATTTACAAAGTCTCTCATAACCACAATGTTGGCAACAGTTAGATTGCTGTGACTGATGTGACCACAACTTTGGGCTTTTGTATAAAGATGATTTAGAAGTAATCAGCTTTCCATAGTCAAGCTTCATTTTTGCAAAATGCAGAAACCCTTGCTACAATGTGCTCATGGCACAATTGTAATTGCAAAGAGGTAGATCGAATAATTTAATTTCAGCTTTAACATTCACTAGACAACATTGTAACATACAAGGAAAGTACACAAAGTAGTGGAATATGAAATGTGACTCGATTGTTTTTCTGTGTCATTCAACATTTTAGGCACAATCTTTGCTACAAGAAGAATGTTATTCTGCTTACCAGAAAGAAAATGACTAACAGTTTGCCTCCAGTTCTTGATTTTATTTTTCCCTTTATCACCTCCATGTCACCCCTTCTTGATAAGTTCACTATGTGCATTTTTTCAATAGAATGAATGCTGAGCATCCCTGGGCTAGTTAATAGCTCTACAGCTGATTTACTTTTTGTACTGCAAAATCCTTATTTGTCCATCTTTCAAATCAAGTGGTAGGAATTAGGCCAGCTTTGAATATTATGGAACATCACTTCCTTCTCTCTACAGGCTGCCTAAAGATCCACAAACACTGCCTAGTCAAGGAGGGAAGGTGTAATCGCTCTCATAAATACCTCCTTCTTTTCCCTGGCTCCACTGGCTGGTCCCTACTAGATACAGCACAGCCAATACATCATCTGCATGCATATAATATAACCAACCATTGGTATAGCTAAAGACACAGGCCAAGAAGGCACCTGACCCCCTGCCAAACAGGAGTAAGTTTGCACTAGCCATTATAGCTCATCCACTCTTGTGTCATCCATCACATGACCTCACCACTAATCGAGTATGGGTTATCTGGATTGTAAAAATAAAAAACAGCAAACTGTATTCTGATGAATATTTATTGTAAAACAGCAAAATAAATGACAGACCAGTTTCGGCTGGCAATTCACACACAGCTTTCTTCAGTGTGAAAAAATCATCCAAAGCTGTTGTTTAAATAGTCAAAAGACAGAGTATGATTGTTTAACCTAAAATTGCTCATTGAGACCTGGTGGGAATAAACCCCCTAACTTAATAATCCATTTTTTCTCCTTAGAGTTTAGCAAAGAGTGTAAACCCGTTTTGTTCAACTTCTTGCCTTTAATAATATCAATTATGGTGAAAGAGAACTTTGCAGTGGGATGTATGATATGATGTTTGTACAGTGCATTTTGAACTTTACATTTTTTAATGTTGCTAATGTGTTCAGAAATCCTGAGTCGCAGTGGCCGTGACGTTTGTCCTATATAAAATGACCCTCAGAAGCATGTTGCCAAATATATGACCCAGTCGGAACTACAATTAGCAAAAAAATTAATGTCATACACCACAGAAGAATTTCTGCTAGAAAATTGCTTGGTTTTGTTGACTTTGTTGCAATTGGAACAATGGCCACATGGAAAACAGCCAGTAAGAATACCTCCTGTTAATGTGGTTTGTATATGGTGTTCTGTTCCGGAGTCATGTGCATGTTTATAATGGTTGAAACAACCACTTAAATTCCTACCCTTCCTGGAGGAGAACAGACATCTTTCAAGGATGATATTGGATACCTCAAGATCATATTGTAAAATGTTCCAATGCCTGTCTACACTCTGTGTTAATGTGTCAGAATTCCTACCATAAGTTGTGATAAACCTAATGGGTTGTGATGCCCTATGGTCGTGCTCCTTATAGCGTAGCAATTCCTCTCTCTTAAGTTTATTGACCTTGTTACTGGCATCAAAGACATGTCCCATTTTGTAACCTCTACATCTAAATCTGTTGGTCAAGTCCTTACTTTGTCCACAATAAGAGGCCTCATCAGAACATATCCTCTTCATCCTAATAAATTGTGATTTGGGTATGTTTCTGGCGATATGTGGTGGGTGGAAGCTGGAGGCATGCAAAATCGTGTTGTATTCAGGATGTTTTCTGAATACCTTGGTTTCCAAAGTGTGATCAGGCATTCTATTGATCAATACATCTAAAAAAGTCATAGTATGGATATCATAATGTGCTGTGAACTGTAAACCCCATTCATTATTATTTAAATAGACCAAAAAATCCAATAGTTCATCAACTCCACCCTTCCACACCAACCAACAATAGTCCAAATAACGCCTCCATATATCCATAAGATGTAGATAGATATTATTACGGCTATCATAAATGAGATCACGTTCAACATAAGCCATAAATAAATCAGCATATATGGGGGCAAATGAGGACCCCATTGCTGTACCTTTTATCTGCCAGTAACAAGTGTCTTGATAAAAGAAAACATTATCATTCAAGACATGTTCAGCCAGACCAATCAAAATTCATTATACTCTGTGGGATATAATCCTGCTACATCAAGCCAATATGCTAAAGCTTCCAAACCACCACGGTGGGGAATATTGGTGTACAGACCACTCACATCAAGAGTAACCATAATCCAAACTGGTTCAAGCTGCATTTCAGAAATGATTTGTAGAAAATTGGTCGTATCACGTAATCGTGATCGTATATGAGATAATAGTGGTTTAATTTGTTTGGTAAGATAGAGAGATAAGGGTTCAGTAATAAAACCCTTACCAGACACAATCGGTCTACCTGGAGGGTTAACCGGATCTTTGTGTATTTTAGGCAGGAAATAAATATATTGATTCATGGGATCCTGAATCATGAGTTGGTGCATCACATCACTATCGATAATGGCTGTATCTCTGGCATTTACCAAGAAATCATCAATTGCTTTTTTAAACCTAAGAGTAGGATTAATAGCCATTTCAAAATAGTACTGTTTGTCTGAGAGTTGTCTTTTAGCTTCTTTGTCATAATCTGACCAGTTGAGCACAACAACTGCTCCTCCTTTATCAGCTGTTATAGGAGGCAAGAATTGTGTTTTTTTCATATCTGAAGATGCTCTAGCACAAGATGTAATGTCATTTTGTAGACTGCTTAATTTAAGATCATTTTTTGGTAATGAAGGTAATGATTGCACTCAAGATAAATTTATTTATCACAAATCACAATTCTTGCCTCCTATGCATCCAGTGGTATAGCAGTTCCAAAATAACATTCTCAAAGATTTACACTTTCAAGGTACAAACCCACGACCCAGATCAAACAATATTACACGAATGGAACAATTAGCCATTGAAGATCTACAGAATAACCATGACATTCTGAAATGCAGCTTGAACCAGCTTGGCTTATGGTTACTCTTGATGTGAGTGCTCTGTACACCAATATTCCCCACCGTGGTGGTTTGGAAGCTTTAGCATATTGGCTTGATGTAGCAGGATTATATCCCATGGACTATAACGAATTTTTGATTGGTCTGGCTGAACATGTCTTGAATGATAATGTTTTCTTTTATCAAGACACTTGTTACTGGCAGATAAAAGGTACAGCAATGGGGTCCTCATTTGCCCCCATATATGCGGATTTATTTATGGCTTATGTTGAACGTGATCTCATTTATGATAGCTGTAATAATATCTATCTACATCTTATGGATATATGGAGGCGTTATTTGGACGATTGTTGGTTGGTGTGGAAGGGTGGAGTTGATGAATTATTGGATTTTTTGGTCTATTTAAATAATAATGAATGGGGTTTACAGTTCACAGCACATTATGATATCCATACTATGACTTTTTTAGATGCATTGATCAATAGAATGCCTGATCACACTTTGGATACCAAGGTATTCAGAAAACATCCTGAATACAACACGATTTTGCATGCCTCCAGCTTCCACCCACCACATATCGCCAGGAACATACCCAAATCACAATTTATTGGAATGAAGAGGATATGTTCTGATGAGGCCTCTTATTGTGAACAAAGTAAGGACTTGACCAACAGATTTAGATATAGAGGTTACAAAATGGGACATGTCTTTGATGCCAGTAACAAGGTCAATAAACTTAAGAGGGAGGAATTGCTACGCTATAAGGAGCACGACCATAGGACATCACAACCCATTAGGTTTATCACAACTTATGGTAGGAATTCTGACACATTAACACAGAGTGTACACAGGCATTGGAACATTTTACAATATGATCTTGAGGTATCCAATATCATCCCTGAAAGATGTCTGTTCTCCTTCAGGAAGGGTAGGAATTTAAGTGGTTATTTCAACCATTATAAACATGCACATGACTCCGGAACAGAACACCATATACAAACCACATTAACAGGAGGTATTCTTACTGGCTGTTTTACATGTGGCCATTGTTCCATTTGCAACAAAGTCAACAAAACCAAGCAATTTTCTAGCAGAAATTCTTCTGTGGTGTATGACATTAATTTTTTTGCTAATTGTAGTTCCGACTGGGTCATATATTTGACAACATGCTTCTGTGGGTCATTTTATATAGGACAAACGTCACGGCCACTGCAACTCAGGATTTCTGAACACATTAGCAACATTAAAAAAATGTAAAGTTCAAAATGCACTGTACAAACATCATATCATACATCCCACTGCAAAGTTCTCTTTCACCATAATTGATATTATTAAAGGCAAGAAGTTGAACAAAATGGGTTTACACTCTTTGCTAAACTCTAAGGAGAAAAAATGGATTATTAAGTTAGGGGGTTTATTCCCACCAGGTCTCAATGAGCAATTTTAGGTTAACCAATCATACTCTGTCTTTTGACTATTTAAACAACAGCTTTGGATGATTTTTTCACACTGAAGAAGGCTGTGTGTGAATTGCCAGCCGAAACCGGTCTGTCATTTATTTTGCTGTTTTACAATAAATATTCATCAGAATACAGTTTGCTGGCTCTGTTTTTTATTTTTACTTGAAGTGGATCCTTAGAGCCGTGCAGTGCACTCGCGCAGGAAGTTCTTGTATTTTGTTATCTGGATTGTAGTCAAGCTTCATTCCTGTATGTCACAAGCCCAGAGGCATTTAACATCTCATGCATATTGCATACAAAGTGGAAAATTTTGCTTATTTACCCAGCTTGTTCCAACTTCAGTGCCCAGATAAGTCATGAATATTTTTGAGAAGTGTGTAAATATCAACTGATCATACATAATCTTGATTTTGATGTGTATCCATCCATACTTTATAGCTCAGTAATGGTGTTTGTATGAAGGAAGATCTACTGCAAATCATTTATTTTTATTGTAGACTATGTACTGTCCATTAGAAACAGCTTTAATGACATTGCCAATTGTCAGAGTCCCATGAAACAGCTTAAGGATCAGGAGTGCCTAATATATTGAGCATCTTATTTCAGGTATCAGAAAGCATTTAATTCTACAGACCATATTAATCTCAGGATTCAGAAAGACTCTGTGTGATTAAAAAGCAGACTGTGATAAGCCTTTCTGATATGGAGATCACTGTAGCACTGATGCTTACCCCTCAAGGAATCTTCAGAGCAGACAACAATCTCATGGGCAAAGCTGCATGCTAATACTGCAGCCTGAGGAAGAAGCAAATGTGAATTAGCCATGTGCTCTCCATAAGAAATCTCCACAGCTCCAGATGTGCTCAGCTGAGGGATTCTGCTGAGTAAAAATGTTCTCTAAGAGGAAAGATAAGTGGATGTGAATCCATTTGTGGAATGTGTGCGCGTGTGTGTGTGTGTGTGTGTGTGTGTGTGTGTGTGTGTGTGTGTGTGTGTGTGTGTGTGTGTGTGTGTGTGTGTGAGATCGTGTCTGTGAATGCTTGTATGTGCTTGTGTGGGTGAGTGTATGGAGAGTGCTTTTATTGATGCATTTCATCGGCACCTGGGAAAAACACTAGTGAGGTCAGGTCTAATGCTACTAGTGGTTTATTCAGAGGCATGGTAATATGCTGAGAATAAGTTTTTTCTCATTGTAGCTATATCCGTCTTTGAATCGCACTTTCTCCCCAGTGCTGCAGCTATACATATCTTTGAATCACACTTTCTCCCCAGTGCATTAATTGACCAACTTATTTTTGGTAAATTGTACAAGCAGTAGGCATTTCAATGAATCCAAGTCTAAGGTTGTAGTTCATTTATTTGGTAAGTGTGTTGATATGCTCATTGAATGTCATTTCAGATCTGCTGGGGTTCCCTACCATTTCAAACTTTCTCCTTGGTCAGTCCAACGTGACGTAGTCTTACTACTTTTACAACTGATAGCATCTCATACACCTTGAGACAATTTTTTAAAAGTGCATAACTTTTTGCTCTTATTAAGGAGTAAACTATTTATAGCTATTCATTTTATTAGGAAATTCAGACCTTTTTGAAGCTGTCTTGTAATTGAGTTAATGTGGCCACAACTATAAACAATGAAGTCAACTACAGACTGAAAAAGGTATGCATCTTCTATGGACAGCTGCATATCATTTGTGAAATCTATTAGTAGAAGGAGTCCAAGGCCACAACCTTATTGTACCCACATATTAGTGTCCAGAAAAAGCATTCTGTTATGCCACTTGTAATGTTATGAGGTAGTACCATCTCTGCCATGGAGAGTAGAGCATAGCTAGCTGGGGTTTTGTAAAGAATTTTATGTTATTTAGCTTCACACTGATTTGTGCAGATATTTGAGTTAAAATATATTTGTAAAGTTATTTGTGTTAAAAATGCATCAACAATAGATCCTGCTGGACAGTAAAAATGTATGCATGCATATTAGGTTGTATTGTTGTAACTGATCAAATGTGTATGTTTCTCAGAGAACCCTGGAAGGATAGAAAGTTTGAAATTGTGTTATAGCTTTCAGATGCTGCCACAGATCTTAGCAAAGCTCTGTGTGTGTGTATTATACTAGAGTCAGATGACCAGAGATAATGTCATCCTTTAACTATCTGGTTTCTTTAGAACTCTCGCAGCAGTACTTTGGAACATCACAGGAACAATTTCTGACAGGATATATATCTCACACGTCCACACAGACAAAGACATCATCTGGCTTTTGCTGTGGTAAGACACTCAGCACACATCAGCTAGTAGTCATGGAATAGTAATTGTTTAGTCAGTCAGGGACATTTAGTGAGAATAGTTTAGTATTGTTTTCTGCATCAGTGGGAAACTATCCAACTGTATTATTTTCTAAATCTCTGTGGCTGAGACTCTGTTGTTTATTACATTCAGTATTCTCTTTTCTGTTTTATTATTTATCATTAAATATTTTAATAACCTTCATTGTGACTGGTCATTTAGAAAATACTTTTAACATCTTGAGAGAACTTATACTTGTTTTAGCGACATTGTGGCAGTTCCTGAAAGCCTTACTGCTTTGGCCACACCCTACCATTTGTATTAGTATTAATTTTACACAATATAATTGAGTAACCTTGTAAGAGCCTTAGGATAACTGACTGGTGGTAGCATGATTAATTCAGAGTCTGGACAGAAAGGGGCACAGATAGTAAATCTGTGCTAGCTTTTCCAATGTGTGTATGTGTGTGTGAAACTTAAATAACCAAGTGCATGCATCAGCTACTGGGAACAGGGACACAGAGCTCCAAAGTGGTCAGTGTGGAGTTTTGTGTGGGTCTGGAGAGAGAAAGAGAGCCCAGCCCCAGGTCTGGAATGTGCTCCCTGTTTGCTCTTAAGGGGAATTGTGCTTGGTGCAGGGAGTTATATCTGAAAATACTGTCTGAATCCATCTTTGCGCTTAGTGACCATCCCTCACTGAAGTCAGTGGTGAAGACTAAGTTTCCTTATTTGCTGGCCATAACATCACTGTCTGCACTTACTTTGGGAGGTAGTAAATAAATGTATCCAATTCTTGTTTGCTGCAATTAATTTCCACCATACACTATTAAATAACTTTGTGAACAACCAGTCCAAATATTTTCAAGAACTCTAGGAAGAAAGCATTGTCCTTTGTCATAGCGTCTGGCCCTCTTCAAGAGAAATCTTGATGAGTGGAAGGGAAATAGAAAGTTCACCCCAGGGATCACTCCACTGGCTATACTTGATAGAGGCACTGGGAACTAACGCCAGGTGGCACGAAGCCAGGGCACTTTATGGGCTAGGCTTGTAAAGGCTCCAGGACCATTAGCCTAGTACACACCTATGAGCCTATGAACCTATAATCTATACATTTTCAAATAACTGAGTGAGTATTGTAGCCTGTGCTGTAGCTAAGTAAGTATTAAGTCATGAGCTATTGGTAAGGAAGTATTATGTCCTAGACTGTAGCTGAGGGAGTATTATGTCATGCACTATAATTGAGTGAATATTAAACCATATTCTGTAGCTGAGTAGTGTAGATGAGTGAGTATTATGTCCTATGCTGTAGCTGAGTATTATATGCTGCACTATAGCTGAGTGAGTACTATAACCTGTACTGTAACAGAGCATTATATCCTGTGTTGTAGCTATTATATCCTGCACTATAGCTGAATGAAAAGTATATTCTGCACTATAACTGAATATTATTTCCTGTGCTGTAACTGAGTATTATATCCTGCACTGAATCTGCACTCCCTCCAAGCCCTCTTCACACTTGAGAATATAGACATCTGTGCAGTTACTGGGAAATGGTTTAAAGCAGCAGAGAGTACCCCTGCAGTGCAAGGTTTCAGTGACTTCCATTCATTTAGACCAGTAACTGGGCAGACAATTCCTCTAAAGTGGTCAAGCAGGATGACTCACTGGAGTTCTTTCATGTGCAGATCACCACAGACAAAATCTAGTACCATATCTTAGCCAACTATATGTCACCTTCCATGTTTCAAAAAGCTTGCAATGCCTAATTGGACCTACTGGAGACACTTACCATCCAACCTAACACCCTAATCATGGGATACTTTAATTATCCCTCTATAGACTGGGAATCATGAAGATCCTCTAATCTTCAGGCACAGAGATTTCTGGGCTTTGTAAATATAAACATCCTTGATCAAATAGTGAATACTTCTACTAATGGCTCCAACATATTGAACTTAGTGCTTACAAATATGGGAGAAAGCTGCACCCACACAATGTCTCACCCTCCCTGGTAAAGTCCAACCTTCAAAATCAACTCAGTAGGCACATTAATACCACCAACAATTAGGAACATTTCCATGGCAAATTACCTTTTATTAAGTGATCACTTGTCAAATTCAGTGCCTCTCCAAACCCAGAGAACAAACCAGTCTATGCTAAATTACTCTCAGAAACTCTGTTTAGCCATGTGAATGGCCACATAGAAGCTGCTGTACCTACCAAAAGTAAGCCCAGGACTAGCCCTAGAAAGAAACTACCCTGGTGACATCACAAATTAAACAGGACAGACAACAAAAAGAAAAAAAAAATAAAGGCAAAATTCAGGAAGGGTAATTCCCATAAAGATAGAAACTTTTCATAAAAGTAAATGGTCAATTAAGCTAATTAGGTCAAGCACAGCCAACTTTGAGGTTAAGATAGCCTCCCAGGTGAAAGATAACCATAGAGCCTTCTTCAGCTATGTCAGAAACCTCAAGGGCAGCACACAGCAATGTGCTGAACTGGTGGTTAATGGTGACACTTTCACTGAGTCTGGTGGTATACCAAACCTGTTAGTGAACAAATTCAATTCCAACTTTACCCCCACCCCCAACCATTCCCTCAAAAATATTCTCAAACATAACCCCTCAAGCTATAACTAGAGAGCATGTACTGGCAGCACTCAATAAAGCTAAGAACACAACCTCAATGGCTCCAAATAGCATCCTGTGATGCCTCACAATTAGTCTAAAATATGACTTATCAGGACCCCTGGAGTCATTATTTAACTATAGTCTTAAGAGAGGCTTTATGCCATGCAAACAGAGGACTACAATGGTCATTGCCCTTCATAAGGAAGGGCCTTCAACAGATAATGGAAACTACAGACCTATTAATCTGACTAGTCTTATTTACAAAGCCATAGAAATTATAAATAGGGACATAGTAGACCTCCAGACGCTGGATCAATCCCAGTTTGACTATGTCAAAGGAAAGTCATGGTTACTGAATCCGGTGGACTTCTTTGAAAAGGTCAGTAAGGCAATGAATGGCTGGAAAACAGTGCCTACCTAGATCTGGCTAAAGCAATTTGATACAATAACCCACTCTGGTATTGTCAGCAAACTTATTGAACTAGGTATAAACCCCCTTGTAACATGCTGGGTGAGGCCACCTCCACAAAGAGGCCAGTCACGAGTGGAGGCCTGCAGAGCTCTTTTCTAGGCCCATTCCTTTTTGGCATCTACTTCTCAGATGTCAAAGACAATGTCAAAGCAATTTCACTGAGCAAATTCACAGATGATTGCAAAATGGAGCAGTCATTGAATTCTCCCAAGATGGGAACACCCTTCAGGAAAGTCAAATATAGACAAACACTTGGTGCCAAAAACCATGACTTAAATCTGAATACCAAGAAATACATTATAGTACCTTTTGGGAAGTCTACCACCCTGGGTAACTACATTATCAACAAAACACACTTAAAAGTTGATTCACTAGTCAGGGATCTGGGAACTCATGTAGACAGTAACCTAACCTTCTACCAGCATGTGTCCAAGGTAGTAAGAAAATCCTTCTATGTTGCTCAACTTATAAGTAAGAACATGGCATTTAGGTCCAGAGAGGTCATCATACCACTGTACCTGACCCTCATCAGACTTATAGAGTATAATAACCCCCTTCAGTATGTAACTGACCAGGCACATGCAGCAACCGGAATGTCCACAAAGGTTCCTTAAAAAAGAATATAAGGAGTAAACACAATGGCCTATGCTGATCGTCTCAAAGCCCTGTCTCTTTATTTGGTACCATACAGACGTCTGAGAGGTGACCTTTGCCTGGCATACAGGGCATCCCTGCCTTGTTTTGATAAATCTTTTGTACATCTACAAAACGAACAGCATCAGAACTACTAGATTAAAAGACCCAAACTTAGTTTGTGACATAAATAAGATATGTTTCTCAGGGAATTCCCATTCTCTGGAACAGGCTGCCCATCCGCGTGATGCAAAGTTTTTCCCTATCCTTTTTAAGCACAACTTGGCCCAGTGGATGGTAATCAGAAATTCGCCCCTGGTTTGACACTTATGTTTTTGATTGACACAGGCAGTCAGTATAACACCACTTATATAAATCAAATTTGCGGGTCACATTTGGGTTGCACAGTTAGGCTTATAGTGGTCATTGGCCTAGTATACTCTTATGAACCTATGAACCTACAAACCTGAGTGTGTTTTACATCCTGCATTATAAATGAGTATTATATCCTTTGCTGTAGCTGAGTATTATATTCTATGTTATAGCTGAGTGAGTATTATATACTGCATTTATCTGAGTATTTTGTCCTGTGCTATAGCTGAGGGAGTATTATATCCTGTACTGTAGCTGAGTGATTATTATATCCTGCACTATAGCTGAGTATTATATCTTGCACTGTAGCTGAGTACTATTTCTTGAGCTGTACCTATGTGAGCATTATAAGCTGCACAGTAGATGAGTGAGTATTATGTCTTGTGCTTTAGCTGAGTATTATATCCTGCACTGTAACTGAAAATTATATCTTGTGTTGTAGCTAAATGAGTATTATATCCTGCACTGTTGCTGAGTTAGTATTATATCCTGCACTGTAGCTGAGTGAGCATTATTTCCCCACTTTGTAGCTGAGTATTATATCCTGCACTGTAAGTACGTATTATATCCTGCACTGCAGCTGACTATTATATTCTTTGTTGTTGCTGAGTGAATATTATGTCCTGCTCTCTCTCTCTCTCTTTCCCATTTACACACCATGTGATACATCAGGCAATAAGTACCTTTCATAGCTCATTGTTTCTGTAGCAGTTATGGGTTTTACAAGCTCAGGTCACACTAGCCCAAAGCCCAACCCTCCTCAAAGGGTGCACCACATGCATCAGGATGCACACACTCACACCCAGAGCCAGTTTTTAGGGTATCCAATTCACCTACTGCATGTCTTTGAAATGTAGAAGGAAACCCACTTGACTGCAGGTAGGACATGCAGACTCCGCACAGAAGGCACCCCAGCCAAGAATCAAACCAGAGTACCTCTTGCTATGTGGTGACACTGGTAAATGCTACACCACTGCACAAGTCATCCTGCTCTGTAGCTGAGTATTATGTCCTGCCCCGAATCCATATTGCATTGGCACTAGCTAGCTATGTTCAGCTAGATAAGTGACAAATTTCTTAAGACATTAAAGTGAGTTCCCATTTGCCAGAGATGGCAATAGCTCAGGTTGATATAAAAAAACTGGCATTACTTACCAAAAGAATTATTTCCCTAATGTCCTGGCCAAAGCTCCCCTACTAAGTATGAATATCACCTTGTTTCACCCATGGGAATAGGTTATGCTTAGTTGATCTAACCCAGTCAATAAAAAGTAAAATAAAATAAATTAAATAAAAATTCTTGGTGGACTGCCATAGCGTATAGGCTAACTAGAGGAGAGTTTTCATTGCTGTTTAAATATTACATTTAAACAATGGAATAATGCCATCATGGTTCTAAAGTTCAAGCACAACCCTTTTGTTTATACTGTTGGTGATAAAAGCTGTCATTTGTCTAGACGGGAAGGTAGTTTATCCTTAGAATAGTCTTTTCCTTTGAAATCAGTTTTTGAACAGTGCTGTCAATTGTTGATACCAAATGAAATTGATCAGTGAGGGTAAGATCAAATATGGAGTATGCAAAATTGTTGTTAGCGCCCCAGTGAGTAAGTGAAATGTGAACTTAGCAATGTAAGGCAGTGAGGCAAGAGTGCTACCTGCTGCACCACTGTGCTGCCCTTCTGGATTTCCAGAAAAAATATCTTCCTGTTTGGTTAGAAATAGTTAATGGATCAATAATGTCCTGTATTTAATCTGGTTTAAGTCCTGGATTGTAGAGTCATTTTAATGGGAGACATAGTCTCTCCCTTTCTCTCTCTCTCTCTGAGACTTCATCAGGTCAAAACAGAAGAACAGGTTGATTAATCTTGAGTTTACCTTAATAAGAAAACTGACAGTGTTACTAGGAATATTATAACTGAACTGCTGCAGAAATTGCAGTCCTCTTGCATTTCAATGAAAGTCCAAAATAGCTGAGGTTCTGTTTATGTATCAGTCATGCGTCTTGCATTCTACAGTATGGGTGACATATGAATGGAATTGCTACTGAAATGAAACTCTTATTGTTTCACTACTTGTTAACATTTCCATTTTGGTTTTAATGTCTTCCTTTTATTGAGGAAGAGTGAGGTGGACAAAAGGAATGATTTTTTTTGTCCCAGGTAGAAAGTTAAAAATAAATGATGGCATTATTTTTTGCCTATTTTTTCAGTGGATCATTGATTGATTAGATATGCTAATAATGCACTCAGATCAAAGACTCAACAGCAGTAAAACCTCTGCAGCACAAAAAATACATCCTAGTTGTTATGTTAAAGTAGCAGCAAACAAGGGGCAAAATAGTGTTGGCATATGGATTTTGTGCCAAACATAGACACTCTTGTTTTTCAAGGAACTTTCCTTGTGAGTCAATCACCACTTTACAATATTTACTGACAAAAATGAGAGTAATTATTTTTGAAGCACATTTTCTAAAATAAAGTAACTTCCAAGTGAACCTAACAAAGTTGCACTTCTCACAACAGTAGGGAGATATATGCTGAGTTCCAGTGTCAGTGCATACTCAACCTTTCCACACACAAGCTCAATGATCAATGGGTCATACGAGGAAATGCACAATTCAACCATACCCGGTTTGCTGATTTTAGATAACTAAGAAACACCCAAAGCAGAATTAAGATCAGCCCAGTGTGCTCCAGTGAAAGGCAAAGCTATATTTATTTGTGATTCTTCAACGTATTTCGCCCATTTAGAGGTCCTGGGGTACCTTATCACACAAAGAAAGTTTTCACCCAAACACACTTCAGTAAAGTGGACTCTGTGAACTACTGCATTTCTAAAAATTGTGTTTCAATGTTCTTTAGGGCCCCATATATGTATATGGAGATAAACATATGTCAGTGCATGGAATGTAATAATCTGAACATTGTTATTTGTTAAGAGAATGAGTGAATACATTCTTTATGCAGACTATTCAGAGAAGTCATGATACTGAAGGATAAATGAAACACAGACACACACAAATCATAAACAGACATACACAAAGACAACAAATGCACACACACACACACACACACACACACACACACACACACACACACACACACACACACACACACACACAAACATGCACACACACACTCATATAACCACTGCAGTATATTGTTATTGTATCTTTTTGGACATGAGCTCTATGCTTATAACCAAACTATATTTGTGCAGTTTAGTCACAATTAGTACATATGTACTACTCAACATTTTTCATAAATCATATATTGAGAGTTGTTTGGGTCATCCCTAAAAGTAAAATTTATCTGAATTGGCTATTTCTAAAGGACAATGTTTTGTATGTTGCTATTTCAATCAACACATGAATCATATTTTTTGTCACTCTTGGTATCGCTTTGTCTTTAATGGATATTCTTTGTCTTTCATTGTCTGACTTTCTTGGCCTGGAGACAACTTTTTTTTACAGTATTTCAAATAGTATTAGAAATGTATCCATCTTTTCCTACCTATCCCACAGCAACATACCATTATAAACTTGTTTCCAATATATGCTGCTGAAATTGAAAACCATATTAATACGGAACAACTCATAACAATATGTGAAGACAGCATATACCATGTCAGCAGTCTGTCTAATGCTATTAGAGATTAGTCTCCACTTTCATTATTACTGTCTATATAATACATTAATTTCCTCCCTATCTTTTTGTAACATCTCCTCTGATGAGTCTTTATGATGGCTTGGAGACATTAGAGCAGTTGGGTGGTCATGTGCCTATTACAGCATGCTTTAGAAATGTAATAACTTCTCTCTGAACTAGTAAGTACTCAGATTAAATGTTTTTTCTCTTCATAAATATAGTGTAATGCAACTTGTGTGTATGCGTGTGTGCGTGTATGTGTGTGCATTTGCATGTGCAGACGTGTGCATTTATGAGAAAGTTTGCATATGTGATTATTTGTATATGTGTATGTGTGTGTGTGTGTGGGTGTGTGTGTGTGTGTGAGTGTGTGTGCATGTGTGTGTGTGTGTGTGTGTGTGTAGCTAGTTGTGAGTGAGTGTGTACTTGTGATTGTGTGTGGGTGCGTGTGGATGTTGTGTTTGTGTGTGCACATTTGTGAGGGTGCTTTTGTGATTTTGTGTGCGTGTGTATTTGTGAGTGTGCACAACATGTGATCATGTGTGTGCGTGTTTGTGTGTGTGTGCTCATGTGCATGTGCATACCTTTGTGTGTCTGTTTGTGGTGTATCTATAGTATTGTTGGCATTCATTTAATTTAGTAGTTTATTCCAGATGTTCATGGATGTGCTCGGCATTGTTATGCTGTAGTCTTTCCAGTTTATTCATGCTAGTTTTCTTATAAGAGTTCCATATTATTATTCCATAAACTAGTTAGGGTCTAATGTAATTTAGAAACAATAATTCTGATTTCCTAAACTTCATAAATCTTTTTAGACTGTGAATTGTTTTATAACTATCATCACCCATTTGATTAATATCTGAAAAACTCCAAACTGGCTCTATTTATATACTCTTTCCTTAACTAAATTCACAGGTTTAATCACTGTCACTATATTAAATATTCACCCCTCAGTCTATGTCTCCCAAATCTCATATATTTAGTTTTTCATGTATTAATTATCATATTATTTTCCTCTGCCAGTCTGGTCAAGTCATCTGCACACAGACTTTAGACTATCTCATAAGGAAAAGATAGATCCAAAGGATACAGACTAAAAAAGCTGGGCCCAGGACAAAGCCTTATGGGGCACTCTGAGTGTAACCTAGTATTTTTCCTGTCCAGCTGGTGTATGATACTTGCCATCATAGCTCTCAACTGTCCAGACAGCCACATATTGTTTAGATTTTTTGTCTAACATTTTTGGTCTGGTCTTCATAAAATTAGTGGATTTCTGACAAATCACTGAGGACTGAAGTCACTAAATAATGATCAATATTTCAGTTTCAGACTTCATATCTTTCATAAAATGCATGTTAATACCAATCCTGCTTTCTATCAGCCTTCTGAGTTTTTAAGAGCAATATTTAATATCTGTCCCAATTTTTGGGCCTTTGTACCTCCATTATTTTAGGATTTATAAAGATTGCTTGAGCTAAGAGATTGAGAGGTATGCTTGCCATATTTTTTTAAGCCATACAGCTATCCATCTTGTCAAAATTACATTAATACCCATTTGTTCTAATTCATTGATCAGTGTTTTATAATTGACCCTATCAAAGACTGAAAATGCCACATAAATTACATCAAAATACACTTTTGATTTACAGCTTTTATTGTATTATTATAGAACACGTTACACATAATTATATACATATTTTAAAGGTATATATGTGGATGTATGGTTTAAGTCCCAACCATTCCTGTTCTGACATCAGTTTATTCAAAATAACCTGCGCCATTATTTCTGCATAAAGAAAGTAGACTTATTGGCCAATATGATTCTGTTTTTTTCTTTACTCCTCTTTAAGTTAAAGATAGGTTTAACAAGTGCATTTCTCCAGTCTTGAGAAATCTCCTACTACTTAAATACAGTCAAGATAGGAGAAGCCACCTCTAGTAGTAGTCCCATAATGAGCGGTGTACCACAAGAATCGGTCTTGGGGCCTCTACTGTTTGGGACATACTTTTCTGAGGTGCAAGCCAAAACCAGTGGTCTGTGGCTGACCAAGTTTGCAGATTACTGTAAGCAGGGCGCTGTCTTAAATTCCCCTAGTGATGTGAACATCTTGCAAGAGGGCCTTATCCAAACTAATGACTGGTGCCAGAAGCATGGACTCAAACTGAATGCCAAGAAATACATCATTACCCCTTTTGGGGAAAATGGCATCCCCATTAATTATCACATTAATAACAACGTACTAATTACGCAATCAGTCGTGAGGGATTTGGGCACCCAGGTTGATAGCAACCTGACTTTTGACCACCACATTACCTCCATTGTATGGAAGGCTTTCTACATAAATAAGGGTATTTCATCCAGGAACAAGGAGGTCATAACATCCCTGTGCTCCTTCCTTATCAGACCCATTACTGAGTACAATGCCTCCTTTGGCATGTACCTTGCCAAGCACATGCAGCAGCTGGAGAGACCACAGAGGTTCCTGACCAGGAAAATCCAGGGTCTGAAACACCTATCTTATACAAACAGGCTAAAAGCCCTGTCCCTCTAGTAAGTCTCATGCAGACTGTTCAGAGGTGGCCTGTCTGGCATACAAAGCCATCTCAGACCCAATGATGGAGTTGCTGTATATCCGTAAGTCAAACTCCACTCAAGCAACTCACACGCAAGGCCTTAACCTGGTCTGTGGCATTAATAGAACTTGTTGGTGGGATCAATTTGTGTCCCAAAGACTCCCCATCTGTGGAATAGACTCCCTCTCCATGTCAAGTAGAGTACCTCTCTAGCCCTCTTTAAGAGGAACCTGGACGACTGGATGGAAAACAGAAAATACACCCCTGGGATCCAACTTGTGCCCCTGCTGGACAGGGGAAATAGGTGCTGACTTTGAGGGAACATGTGCCAAATTCTTGGCTAGGCTTATAAGGGCTTCTGGGCCGATAGCCTAGTATCATCCTATGAACCTATGATGCTATGCAATAGTACTATAAGTGCGCATTGAAGTATTCTCAGGTCAGTCTTGTTAATTCTGTCTTCTCCTACCTATGCTTTTCTGTGGTCAGTTCAGTTAGCATTTTTTCAGCGTTGTCTAATTTAATTTCACTCACAAATTCCTAAATTTCTTGTGCATTACAGGTTCATCTGCATCTGTGCCTTATAAATGTGCCTGGCACATATCTAAATGGCCACTAAAAATAGTTTAACTAGCTGAATAATAAATGAATGCATAGATAGATACAGACAGACCATTAGGTAGCTATTTGGATACATAGATAAATACACAGGCAGATAGGCAGACAGATAGATAGATAGATAGATAGATAGATAGATAGATAGATAGATAGATAGATAGATAGATAGGTAATATGATTGTTACTGCATAGAATAGATACAGTTATATCAGATGACAATAACCATATAAGATGACAACTTAAAATGTAAACAAGAAAATCTATTCATTTAAAAATAGGTGCATTTAGACCATCTGTTTAAACCTACCATTTTGTTTTATTGCTTTGGTTTTAACAGCTGCACCCATTCAGTATAATGCTGTTGTATGGATTAATGTTAGTAGGCAAAAGTATTCTTGGCTTACTTTAAAAGTCAATAATTATGACATAAGAGCACTTATAAACAAATTCAACTTATGTTAGGGACAAGGTTTATGGAGAGAGACATCAGACTAACCTCTACACCTGTTCAGTTTCATTAGCATGTGCTTCAGAGTATGGATGTTAAACCTTGGCTTTAGATGATTGTCCCCAACCCCATGTGCAAAAATGGAAAAAGGGGTTTTAGGGTGGATGGATGGATGATTAAAAGGCTATCATGTTCGGATTCATCAATTATTTACTGTTCTTGACTGGAGTATCCTAAAAACATGTTGTGCTGTCCATTTCACTTAAGAAATTCTTTGTAACTTTAAATAAATTCTCTTTAGTTCAGTTGTGACATGGTGAATAAAGTTAGTGTTCCTTATACTCGAAATATATATCTCTTCAGTAATAGGTGTCATACTCAATATCTCCTGTACTTTACATATATTCAAATTTTTGCCCATTCTCCACACACAGACTTTTTTGCTACTCTCTCTATAATCTATTAATGGCTACATATTGCCATATACTTTTTTAATCAATATCATTAATCCTCCTTGGTTCTAACTGCTAAAACTTAGAATATAACAATGTACATCGTGCTCATAATATTTGAGTATTTACTGTAGACACTTTTTACCCCATTGCCAAGTTGGCCTACGTTCATCTGCTTGACACATCCATGTGTTCACCATTTCCCTACGCTTGAATTGACACTTTTCCCTTTGTCTTGTTTAGACAGTTTACCATCTTAGAAATGCATGCTATTTATGACCCAACTACTAATTTTTGCAGAATTTCAACATTTCTTGTTTCAGTTTATATGCAATACTAACATATAAAATGAAAAGCCTTTAAGTGTGTTGCTTAAAATTAATAACTCTTTTTATGGAGATGTATTTTCTTCTTTTCTGTTTATTTGGGGAGTTAAAATTGCTTCTGTCATGAGGGTTTGACAAGATGTAAAATTAAGCTATGTTTGGTCTTAACCAAACTCAAAACAAAGAGCTTGAATTCTGTGAAGTAACATCCAACATTAAATCAACAAACCTGACAAAGCAAATACTATATCAAATGCTAGCTCAAGGGCTTGCTTTCAGTAGGAGAAATATGTCTGATGAGGCTTTGGTTTAAGACTCTGAGAATGGAACACCTCAGGGCCACCCTGATAATGATATGAAATTTATCTTGGAATGAAATGTACAATGTCAAATTTTGAAAACCGCTATGTAGAGCTGATACACCACTTGGTATTTGTTGACTCACACAACAGAGGTATGAGTTGGGGTATACATAAATACAGAGTGCAGCTGCATAAATGCTTTTTGTGTACCATGTTCATTTCTCCAGCATTCATTGCAGTGATTCAGAGATACGGATGGCAGTAATGAACAGTGGCATAGTGAAGCCTGTCATCTTCTTTCAATGTCATACATCTGCTGATCATATATAGTATAGTACAGTATAAAAATGTTCAGACAGCAAACAGAACACAAAGGATTAACCCAGATAAAATCACTTCAGCTAGTTTATTCGGTTAAGTAGCTAGATGGATGAGTGTTCTTGGTCTAATGAACAAGGACACTCATCCATCTACCTATTTAACTGAATAAACTACTTAAAACTTCAACAAGTTGTCTGTATTCCTCCCACAGGGAGGGCATGAGAGAGAGAGAGAGATAGAGAGAGAGATAGATAGACAGAGAGGGACTCCTAGATCTGCTTAATAAAGTGATTTTATCTGGACTAGTTATCTGTACTCTGTTTCTTGTTAGTCCCTGTCACCCTCTGGATCACAGGTGGGATTCTAAACTTGACTTGAGCCGTCTAGATTACTTTCAGACAAGGGGAATCACTGCAAAACATTTGGTATAACACATAAGAGTAGGGAATAGTTATTATAAATACTTACATCTAGTAAAATTTGTATACAATATATCTTCCATATCTGATTCCCTCCTTCTATTTTTCAATAAATTCCTTTGATCTATACCTATCAACCTGTACTATGGTTTAATGCTAATCAGTACTTATTTGCAGTTTTTAATGTACGGTTTACTTACAGAACAATATAATCAACCATTGACATGCTTAGGTCCTTTATTTTTTCCCTTTATGTCACACTATTTATTTGTAGCAACCAGCTCTCTGAATTATTTAATGGGTACCTTCCAAAAATGAGAAAATATGCCTTATGTAATTTTCAGAGGCAGCATGTATGTGATTGGAATAATATTTGTCTCTTTTACCATATATTGATAACTGAGTATTCCTCTGTGGACCTTTGATGTGTTATACTGACAACCCTTCTATTTATATCTGCTTTTAGGTACAGACTTGCCCATATACTTCTTTGTAGTGGTTAACAGAAAAGTACTACAAAATCATTAAAGAAGGATACATAAATGCACAGATGATACAGTTCACAGCACAAACATATTTGAAACATATCACAATATATGACAGATGAAATGAATAATGCAAAAGCCAACACAGTATACAGGGAAAAGTACAAGCTTCTTTATAGCATGGTAAGGTGGCTTAAAACTCAAATTTGGCAGCTAAAGATGTAATCTGTGAACTGTTACATGTCATATGTGGCCCCTTGGGACTTTTGAGAAAAGATGATATGATGAATTATGGCCTTAAAGGTCATGCTGTGTACAACAAGTACAAGTTTACTGGCAGTAATCTAAAAAATGACTCATCTTGGTGTGGTCTGAGATGGCGTTTATCTGCCAGTACAGATTCTGAATGGGGGAGGATGCTAGATGCAACTCTATCACAAAATAACGAACTGGCTTATTCTGTAGTTTAACTGCTTCCATCCAGATTCATTTATTTTGGATACACTGTTTGAAAACCCTGCCAAAAACAGCAAAATGAGCGGCAGCTTTTCTCTCCTCTGTTATGCCACTTTCAGACTTTTTTCCAGACTAAATGTCTATTAGGCCAAAGCAAACTGCAGTTCAGAGCATTTTTACCATTATTTCTTTTAGTCTTACATAGTCTGCAGCTATTAAACAGTGCTAGTAAAACATACCATCATTTTCCCATCTCTTAATAGTTTTATTATAGTAATGAAACTATATCTGCATGCTCAGAAATCTCAACTTTCCAAGAATTGTTGCATTTAAAGAGTAATCATTCACTAAGCAGTTTTCTGTTCTGTAAAAGCAAAAGTTTAAATTTGGATTCCAGTGAAATGCTAAAAATATGAAGATATTTAGTAAACATTTTAAAATTAAAGTTATGATTTTTTATTACTAATGACTACTACTTCTTCTGTACGATTGCCATCAGGAAAAGGCATCTATTAATCACAAGGTCAAAGATAGATTGCTTGCAAAGGACAAACACTTTTTAACACAAAACATGTCCACAGATGTCAATTGGCTTGGATCATATAGCTTGTTCTTTTTTCTGTGTAATGAGTAAGCAATAGCCAACTTCCTTTATCCCACTAGTTGCTCTTTAGATCATCCTACTACCAATTCCAGGAACTCACAATATCCTCTTGTGTCATTCAACATTTACATTCTTATACCAGCATACACTTTCTCCTAAATAACTAATCTTCTAAAAGCAGTGGGTCTTATTGACTTTGCCAGTTCTCTTTGAAATACTGATACATTCCTGCCATCAAATCACTTCTCTATCCTTTTTATCCCAGTATTTACTTGTTGTGTTCATAGGATTATAGGATCATTGGAAGTTACTAGGCTAAAAGCCCTAGAGCATTTTTAAGCCTGGTCATTCATGCCTCAATTTTCCTAATTAATAATGCCCACATACTAGATCAGGTTTGGTATATACTCCCATCCATAAGGGATACAGGTAAAAAGCCAGGGGTGAATTTTTGATTTCCAATCCATTTATCCAAATTATGTTTGAATAGGCATAGTGAAGAATTCTGCTTCATATGAATGGGAAGTCTGTTCCAGAGAAGGGATAATATATGAGACATACTAGTCCATCCAATATGTTTTGTTATATGACAGACAAGATTTAGACACTTGGACTGGGCAATTCTAGTAATGTTTGTTTTGAGAATGTATAACAGCACCATCAGGGCTGGATCAGAGAACTTCTTTTAGGTTAGGCATACATAGTCTCTCAGTAGTCGGGACTATAATCACCTAAGAGCTGGATGCCATGCGTTTATTTATATGTTGTGTTTCGTCAAAGGATTTTCTAACCATCGTAGACACATTGTGATCAAAGTTCAGGTTATTGTCAACCTGAGTTCCCAAGTCCCTTACCACTGGGTCTACTCCTAGGGGAGTGTTATTAATGTTGTAATTTGCAGGGGTTATTGTATTCCCAAAGGGTATAAGTTTGTTTTTTTCTTTGCATTGAGTTTTAGGCCATGGCTCTGAACCATTTATTTCTCTGTGTTAGACCCTATTGGGGGATATCTGCATCTCTGGAGGATTCAATGATTGCACCCAGCTTGTAGTCATCAGCAAATTTGGACAGGCAAAGCCCTCTACATTTGCAATGACTTCACAGAAGAATATTCCAAACAGAAGAGATCCTAGTACCAAGCCTTGTGGGTATCACTAGAAACAGATCTCTTGGTGGAGGTGAATTCTCCCACCCAAACTTAATATGTTCTGTCCATGAGCCATTTGGCTGTCCATCAGGTGACATAGGGATTTATGCCTAAACTTCTGAGTTTGTCTTTAATTTCTGAGTGATTTATTGTGTCAAATGCCTTTGCCAGTTCAAGGTAGTATGCACCATTTTGCCCTTGTCCATGGCTCTAGTCACCTTCTGGAAGTAGTCCACCAGTTTAACATGCATGACATGCCCTTGATGAAACTGACCTGACGATGTTTGAAGACTTCCTATGTCTCTGTTAATCATGTCCACGATAATTCCTTCTATGGCCTTGCATAAAAGACTTGTCAAACATATGGGTCTATAGTTCTCTGGTCTGTTGATGGTCCATCTTTGTGTAAAGGAATAACTATTGCAATCCTCCATTCCCTAGGGATGAAGTCTGTCTGGAGGCTATGGTTAATTAGAGATTCTAGTGGGCATGATAGGTCACATGACGCTACTGTGACTGGCAAGTGATGAGTTACCCATGAAACTACTGTGACTGCAGGGGATTAGTTGCATATGACAATACTGTGACTGTCAACAGATGAGTTACATATGACACTACTGTGAGTGACAAAGGAGGAGTTACATATGATACTACTGTGACTGCCGAGGGATACATTACATATGATACTACTGTGACAGGCAAGGCGTGGGTTATATATGACACTACTGTGACTCTTAAGGGATAAGTTACATATGATACAACTGTGACAGGGAAGGCATACATTACACATGAGACTAAAGTGATTGTCAAGAGATGTTTTACATATGACACTTTTGTGACAAGCAAGGGATGAGTTACACATGACACTTCTCTGACTGGCAAGGGATAAGTTACTCATGACACTAATGTGACTGGCAAGGGATAAGTTAAATATAACACTACTGTGTAAGGCAAAAGATGAATTACATATGACAGTAATGTGACAGACAAGGAATATGTTACATATGACACTGCTGTGACTGCCAAGAGATAAATTACATATGACACTACTGTTTCTGGCAAGGGATAAATTGAAAATAATGCTTCTATGAAAGGCAAGGGATGAGTTACACATGACACTTCTCTGACTGGTGAGTGATGAGTTGAATATGGCAATACTGTGACTACAAGGCATGTGTTACATATCACACTATATTGACTGGTAAGGGATAAGATACATATGGCAAATATGTGGCTGGCAAGGGATGAGTTACATATGAAAATGCTATGACAGGTGAGGGGTAAGTTACACATGAAACTATTGTGACTGGCAAGGAATGACTTATACATGGCACTACTGTGAGTGGCAAGAGAGGAGTTACTTAGGAAAATACTGTGACTGGCAAAGGATAAATTACATATGACACTGCTGTGAGAGGCAAGGGATGAGTTACATATGACACTAATGTGACCAGCAAAGGATGAGTTACATATGACAGTGCTGTGACTGGGAAGGGATGAATTACATGTGACAGTAATGTGACACTACTGTGATTGACTAGGGATGAGTTATGTATGAGGCTACTGTACCTGGAATGGGATAAGTTACATATGACACTTTTGTTACTGACAAGGAAAGGGATACTATACATATGACATTACTGTAACTGGCATGGGATGAGTTACATATGAAAATGCTATGATAGGTGAGGGGTAAGTTACACATGAAACTATTGTGACTGGCAAGGAATGAGTTATACATGGCACTACTGTGAGTGGCAAGGGAGGAGTTACTTAGGAAAATACTGTGACTGGCAAAGGATAAATTACATATGACACTGCTGTGAGAGGCAAGGGATGAGTTACATATGACACTAATGTGACCAGCAAAGGATGAATTACATATGACAGTGCTGTGACTGGGAAGGGATGAATTACATGTGACAGTAATGTGACACTACTGTGATTGACTAGGAATGAGTTATGTATGAGGCTACTGTACCTGGAATGGGATAAGTTACATATGACACTTTTGTTACTGACAAGGAAAGGGATACTATACATATGACATTACTGTAACTGGCATGGGATGAGTTACATATGACAGCAGTGTCACTGTCAAGAGATGAGTTGCATATGAATCTGCTCTGTGTGGAAAGGCAGGCATTACATATGACACTTCTTTGACTGCCAAGGGATAAATTACATGTGATACTACCATGACAGGCAACAGATAAATTACATATGACACTACTCTGGCTGGCAAGGAATAAGTTACATATGACTCAACTGTGATAGGGAGGGAATAAATTATATATGACCCAAACGTGATTGTCAAGGGATGAGTTGCATATGACAAAACTGTGACAGACAAGTGATGAATTACATGTGACAGCACTGTGACTGGCCATGGATAAGTTACGTGTGACACTACTGTAACAGGCTGGTGATGAGTGACATATTAGGCTACTGTGGCTGGAATGGGATAAGTTATATACAACACTTCTGTTACTGACAAGGGATGATTTGCATGTGGCACTGCTGTGCCTGGCAAGGATAAGATACATATGACATTTTTGTGACAACCAAGGCATGAGCTGCATATGACACTACTGTGGCTGGCAAGGGATGAGATGCACATGACCCTACTGTAACAGGTAAGGGATAAGTTAAATATGACAGTACTGTGAGAGGCAAGGGATGAATTACATATGACAGTAATGTGACAGGTACGGGATACATTACATATAACATTATTGTGACTGACAAGGGGTAAGTTGAAAATAACACTTTTCTGACAGGCAAGGGATAAGTTACATATGACACTACTATGACTGGCAAGGGATGAGTTACATATGAGACTACTGTGGCTGGAATGGGATAGGTTGCATATGACACTACTGTTACTGGCAAGGGATGGGTTACATATCACAATACTGTAACTGAGAAGGGATGAGTTACATGTAACACTTTTCTGATTAGCATGCTAAGTTACATATGACACTATGGTGACTAGCCAGAGGTATGTTATAAATGACTCTTCTGTAACAGGCAAGGGATGAGTTGAATATGACACTACTGTGACTGCAAGAGATGATCTGCACATGACACTACTGTGGCAGGTAAGGAATAAGTTACATATCACACTACTGTAAGAGGCAAGGGCTGAGTTACATATGAAAGGACCGTGACAAGCAAGGGATACATTACATATGACATTGTTGTTACTGGCAAGGGATAAATTATATATGACACCAATGTGACTGGCAAGGGATAAGTTGCAAATTACTCTTCTCTGGCAAGCAAGGGATAAGTTACATATCACACAACTATGACTTTCAAGGGACGAGTTGCAAATGATTCTTCTGTGACAGTCTAGGGATGAGTTACATATGACACTACTGGGACTGGCAAGGGATAAGTTGAATATGACACTACAGTGACTGCAAGGGATGAGTTACATATCACACTATATTGACTAGCAAGGGATGAGTTACAAATGACTACTGTGACTGGCAAGGGATGAGTTACATATGACATTGCTGTGACAGGCAAGGGTTAAGTTATGTTTGACATTACTCTGGCTGGGAAGGAATGAGTTACACATAACACTACTGTGAGTGACAAGGGAGGATATTCATGGGACAATACTGCTAGGAGCAAGGGATAAATTACATATGGCACTACTGTGACAGGCAAGGGATGACTTTCATATGACACTAGAGTGACTGAAAAGGGATAAGTTACATATTGCCCTACACTGATTGGCAAGAGATGGATTACATATGACACTACTGTGACTGGGAAGGAATAAGATATTTATGACAGTAATGTCACTGTCAAGGGATGGGTTACATATGACAATACTATGACTTACACGGGATACTTTATATATGAGACTACTGTGAATGGGAAGGGATCAGACCTCTCAACCAATCAGGGACAAATTTCAACAGAATCAGGGACAAGTCAAGAAAAAATCAGGGACAATCAGGGACACTTTTAAAATATTAGTGCTATTAACTTGAAACATTGACAGAATCCGAGCATATGAATTAATACACATTTTCTGAAGTAAAAGAATTTTATAACTCTTAATTATTGTCATTATTCATTAAGTGTAATTCACCACCTTTCCTCCAAAAATCACTAGTTTTAGGAGGGATTAAGAGGGACAAAGCTAAAATTTGAGTCCAAATCAGGGACGTCCCTGAAAATCAGGGACAGTTGAGAGGTATGGAAGGGATACTTTACATATGACATTACACTGAATGGCGAGGGATACATCTACATATGCCATTAATGTGACTGGCACTAGATAAGTCAGATAAGACACTACTCTGATAAGCAAGGGATGAGTTACATATGACATTGCTGTAACTGGCAAGGAACTCATTACATCCGAGTGACGCCTCCAGGTGCATCTGCAGTTACCTCCTACTGCTCCTCTAGGCATCAGATATTGCTTGTTCATATTTGCATTAATAATTCCAAAACCATGTTACATACAAGGTATCAGAATATTTTATCTTGAAGCATACATGATGGCAAACACAATTGTATTGATATTTGACCTATGTCAGTGAGTATTTGTTAGAATTGTAAGGTGATAACTTTATTTTTTAAAGACTCAAGCCACGCCCACTAGGAGTTAAAGGTACATAATCAAAAGAGCTGTACTGGAGGGAATGGCACTTATGTGACTCACAAGAGATTAATTACATATGACAGTACTGTGACTAGCAAGGGTTAAGTTACATGTTACACTATTGTGACCAGAAAAGGATATGTTACATATGACATTATTACAACTGGCAAAGGATTAGTTACTTATGACGCATCTGTGATAGGCAAAAGATACTTTACATTTGACACTACTGTGACTGGCAAGGGATGAGTTACATATGGCACTACTGTGACTGGCAAGGGATGACTTACATATGACACTACTGTGAGTGGCAAGGGATACGTTACACATGACACAAGTGTGACAGGAAAGGAATAAGTTGTATATGACACAAATGTGACTGTCAAGAGATGGGTTACTTATGACACCACTGTGACTGTCAAGGAATGCATGATATATGACAACACTGTGACTGGGAAGAGATATGTTACACATGACATTACAGTGACTGGCAAGGAATGAGTTACGTATCACACTACTGTGACTGACAAGAGACAAGTTAAACAGGACAATGCTGTAACAGGTAAAGGATGAGTTACTTATGACACTGCTGTGAAAGGCATGGGATGAATTATATGTGATATTACTGTAACTGGTAAGGGATGAGTTACATATTAGATGACTGTGGCTGGCAAGGGATAAGTTACATATGACACTATTGTGACTGGCAAGGGGTAGGTTACCTATAACATTACTGGCAAAGACAAGGTTTGAGTTTCATATGGCACTTCTGTGACTGGCAAAGGATAAGATATATATATATATATATATATATATATATATATATATATATATATATATATATATATATATATAGATATGACACTACTTTGACTGGAAATGAATAATTTACATATGACACTAATGTGACTGACAAGGATGAGTTACATTGCGTGAACTTGTAGTCAGGGTGATTTAAAAACCCAGTTTGACAGTTTCTCTTTTAGTCAAGCAAAAGGGACACATTGTTTTGAAAGGCATCTAATCTCCCTTTAGTTTACATAATATAGTGAAATTTTACAACTTTAACATTTTCATATCAATGTAAGTGGGATAGTAGCAAAGCTTAATTCTTTGATGATAAAAGGGCTTCTAAACCATTCTGTTACTTTCTAGTGTATTTTAAAATATTGTCAAATGGCCTTCAGTCACATACAGTGGACCTTTCCATTTGCTAGCTATATACATGTTGGTGTCAACCTGTGTATTTAGTTGAGTGTGCATCATTCTTCTTGTATGTTTGTCTATCTCTCTGTCTGTCTATCTGTCTATCTTTTTAACTATCTATTTTTGGAAGGCATGCATTGCTAATAATGGAAATAATATAATAACTGAAATGTGCAATGCACCCGCTTATACGTATTAGGACATCGGAGCCCATGTCATACATGAAAAGAGTCTATAGACCAGCCCCCCCCCCACCATTATCAAATAGCAATACATAAATACATGTGTGTAGATGCTTAAGTAAATGAATAATAGCGTAATTAAACAAAATCCAGGTTCTCTGTAAATGTACACATTATTCTACATTTCAAGATCCGTAAGAGAGAAAAAGAAATAAGCAATGCTTATACATTAATACTGTAATCAGACTCTTGCATATGTGTTTTTTATATATACTTTTGGTAATAGAATGGCAACACTGTCAAATGGGAGGCATTTAGCTCACTAAAGGCTGTAGGAATCTTTAAAGATGGAGGTAATATTTAACTGGTAACCATTTGTCATTCTTCAAGCAAACAATACCCAAACAACTACTTAATTGAAAAAAATAAAAACAGTAGAGATTTATTCTGATATATGTTACTACGTGATGTCTGCAATTTGCCTTTGACTGCATTTGTGGACTGGTTTCCCATCATGTCTTTTTTCTGTATGTCTTATTTCTTGCTGACGTAATGTTAACATGGAAACAGTTGATTTACACAGATACTTTTATGTATTATATATTTCAGGTTAGGCAGATATGGGGTAATTCAAAAAGTTTAAGTACTTATATGAAATGACAGTCACTATAAGACTGTAATTTTTTATTATTATTTAAGCCACTGGGACAAAATGTCGAAAAAATCTAGATTTCTCTGTCAAATATGTATTTTTGCACTGAAATTTATTTGAAATGCTGATCTAGCTGCTGCATTTTTGAGCAGTTTTTGGATATGTTGATTCATTCTAAAGTGTTGATTGATGACTAATTCTGATATTTTTGTATTTTGTACTGTTTAATACAAAATTGTTGTGTTTTGTGGGGATATTAAAATTATCACTGATGGTGGAATGTAGCGGGGAATTAATGGACAATAGAAGCTGATTTTTAATTTTTTTAATTAACAGACTGAAGAGAGAAGGTTATTGCTCTTGGTTGGTAAATAAGAGGAGAAGAGTATTATTAACTTATTGAGAGAAGTTGTTGGCTGAGATTAGGATAGTGGCCTCATATACATATTTTGTGAGGTCAGTGGTGTATGAGGTGTATATGTTTTATTAAGGAAAGTATTGCAGGCACTGGACAGAGCCTTGAGGACCTCCTGTAGAGATGAGCCTTTGTGAGAGGAAAATACTCAATCCAGTAAATGAGCTGTGCTTACTAGAGAGACAACTTTTGAACTGTTTCATCAATATATGATTTAATCCCAAGTTTGACAGCCAAGACAGAAGAGTTAGAGGGGGAAGCAATATTTAAGGTTTTAGAAAGGTAAGAAAAGAGAAGTTATTGTTACACCATCTTTGGGTCATTTTGGGGGACATGCTTACTAAATACTAAAAGAACTGACACAGTAGCCAGAATAAAAAACATGCTGTGTTCAACAGGTTACTGGTGCTTCGAGGAGTAATGAGCTGTTCATAAATTCACCTTTCTAAAACACTACAAGGGGAGGGGCAAATCAATAGGTTTATTTAATCATTTTGTCTACCTTGAGTAGGAAAATTATGTTGGTTGCCTTTCAGAGTTTAGGAATGTCAGATTCTGTTAACTTCATAAGAAAAGTAATGAAAAGGGGGCGCACGTAAGTACGCAAAGCGATGGAGTAAAGTTAAATTCTTCTTTATAACAAAATATATGAGTTAGTTCTCAAACTGTTGGGTTCTTCATTTGACTGAAAATGTTTTGTTGAATATGTACATTTATATAAGCATAGCTAAATTAAAATCACATGACCCACCTTAAAATGGCTCCCACAGCTTCATTTAAAGAATTGCAATGTAAGGTTTGCCCTTTAAGCTACACCTTTACAAATCCCATTTTCACTATAATTTGAATGCAGATGTCATATTTGTCTTGTTATTCATTCTATAATCCATACAAGCATTTGAAAGTAATTGTCATTTATGTTCCTTGTGTAATAGGAAGGGGTCTATAGTCCCTACTCTATCTAGACCTAGAAGCATGCTGCAACACTTGAAATATACAATTTCCACTTTGTTCACATTTTAAAATGGATCTATATTATAACTTTGAAGTCTTAAAACTTTGAATGTCATAATATCGACCCCTATTCAGCGAACGCTTGAAATAGCGAAGCTGCAGAACACCAAATATTTTCCTAGGGAAAGTAGTTGTTGGGCCGTTTCTGCGGCTTTGCTATTTCCTCTACTGTGGTGCAAAGGTGATGGACCAGGTTAAGGTAAGTGTGCAAATGGACCGAGGTAAGGTGAGTGTGCGATAGTTAGGGACTTTAAGGTTAGAGAGCGGGTAAGGTGAATGTGTGATAGTTAGGGACCTTAGTGTTAGGGAGCGGGTAAGGTGAGTGTGCGATAGTTATGGACCTTAGGGTTAGGGAGTAGCTAAGATGAGTGTGCATTAGTTAGGGAGTTAGGGACCTTAGGGTTAGGGGGCAGGAAAGCTGAGTGTGCATTAGTTAGGGACCTTTGGGTTAGGGAGCAGGTAAGGTGAGTGTGTGTTATTTAGGGACCTTAGGGTTAGGGTTGGGTTAAGGAAAGTGGATAGCTAGTAGTTTATGTACGGTTTAGTGTAGGGTTCTGTGAAGTATGTATGTGTGGATTATGTATTTTGGTGTGCCTGTGCTGTGTGAGTGTATTCTCGGAACAGCAAATTCTTTCCCTTGGAAAAAATTTGCTGTTCTGAGTGTTCGAGTATATCACATTTTGAGATTCCAAGGTCGAGCTTATGGTGTTCAACATTTTGGAATTTTGATAATGTGATATAGACCCTTTTAAAACATGCCCAGCTAAGACATTATTCATATCTGATATTCATATCAGTTTTATACTGATAAAATTATCCTATGGAGATTTTTTCATTTTCCCCAACATGAAATTACATGAATTCACAAAGTATATGCACTACTGTAGTGTCACAGTCCAGATACCCTTCAAAAATATTTTATGCCCATTTTTGGGATTAATAAAATATCAATTATACTCATATGATTGCAAATATTTCAGTTTGAATATACAATAGATATAAAAAGTTTACACACCTCTGTTAAAATGCCAGGTTTTTGTGATATAAAAAAATGAGACCACAATAAATAATTTCAAAACTTTTCCCACCTTTAATGTGACCTATAACCTATACAATTCAATTGAAAAGCAAACAAATCTGTTAGGGGAAAAATATAAAAAAAAAAAGTGTACAATACGCTGGTTGTATAAGTGTGCACACCCTTAAACTAATACTTTGTTAAAGCACCTTTTGATTTAATTACAGCATTCAGTCTTCTTGGGTAGGAGTCTATCAGCATAGCACATCTTGACTTGGCAATATTTGCCCACTCTTCCTTGCAAAAGTGCTCCAAATATGTCAGATTGTGAGGGCATCTCTTATGCACAGCCATCTTCAGGTCACCCCACAGATTTTCTATTGGATTTAGGTCTGGGATCTGGCTGGGCCATTCCAAAACTTTAATTTTCTTCTGGTGAAGCCATTCTTTTGTTGATTTGGATGTATGCTTGGGGTCACTGTCATGTTGAAAGGTGAAATTCCTCTTCATCTTCAGGTTTCTAGCAGACGCCTGAAAGTTTTGAGCCAAAAGTGACTGGTATTTGGAACTATTCATAAATCCCTCCACCTTGACTAAAGCCCCAGTTCCAGCTGAGAAAAAGCAACTTGAAAGCATGATGCTGCCACCACCATGCTTCACCATGGGGATGGTGTTCTTTTGGTGATGTGAAGTGTTGTTTTTGCACCAAATGTACATTTTAGAATTGTGGCCAAAAAGTTCAACCTTGCTCTCATCAGACCATAACACATTTTCCCACATGCGTTTGGGAGACTTGATTTATTGTTTTGCAAATTTTACCCGGGCCTGGATTTTGTCTGTATAAGAAAAGGCTTCCATCTTGCAACCCTACCCCATAGTCCAGACATATGGAGACTATGGGAGATTCTTGTCATATGTAGTACTCAACCAGTACTTGCCAGAAATTCCTGAGCTCCTTCAATGTTGCTTTAGGTCTCTTACCAGCCTCCCTGACCAGTTTTCGTCTTGCTTTCATCAATTTTGGAGGGATGTCCAGTTCTTTGCAACATCACTGTTGTCTCATATTTTCTCCACGTTTTGATGACTGTCTTCAATTTTTAGTTAAATTTTAGCTAAGCCTGGATGTTTTTCTGTGTAAGAAAAGTCTTCTGTTTTATGGAGAATATGGGAGATTGTTGGCACACAACATTCCTGGAGTCTGAAGTGCATTGGTCAAAGGAAGAAATAGACTTTTTGGATGTTACTTTAATGCTTAGTGCTGGGGATGATCTTAACACTAGAATTCATTGAATGGATTGCTGGAGAAATAATCTTTTACATAGAACAAGTATGCACCCCAATAAATATACTTGCATGTGGTCAAGGGACAATTGTTAAGAACTTCCAGACTATGATAAGGTGGAAGATGATAAAGCCTCCCACCTCTTAAATTACTTTTGAGTTCATAGTTACAGTGAGAAAGAGGTTCAACAGGGTTATTTAGCAACTAGGAGTTTGAGAAGGACTAAAGGAAAAAACATACTTCTCAAGAGCTGCAGATGATATGAGAACACAGAAGTCACAGAATCTGAATGTGAATCATCATGGATTTTTAAGATGTCCACTCACTTTCGGTAGTGACATGCCACAAGTTTGTGAAATAATAAGAAGGAATTGGAAATTGTTGACCATTGATGAGAACCTAAGGAGCATTGTAGGTGAGACCAAGAGATTCACTTTTAAGAGTAAGCAGAATTTAAAAGAATGTGAAGGATTCCCAAGGCTTGCCCCATAAGGAAAGAACTGTTCCTTGTAAAAAAATGCAGGGCCTGTCTCTTTATTAGCAAAAGCAATAGTTTTACGCATCCTGTCACATCTAAGATTTACAAGTTGAAGATATATGCTGACTGTAATGTCAGGAATATAATTTATGTGGCAATTTGAAATTGCTGTTTGGGAGTTTATGATGGAGAAGACAAACAGATGTTTCAAGGAGAGGGTCCTTTATTATCTAAGGACATTCAAAATAAGAGTGAATCTAATGCTTTATTTCAACACATCCACAAGAATAATTGGCATGTTTTTTTCACTTTTAGTCCTGGAAGTGGACTATTAGCGGAGGGGAAATAAATAACATAAGATAACAAAAACTAAATGGATTGCAAATCTGGAAACAGATAAACTGCCAGGACTGAATGGTTTGGTTCCACTTAAGCCTGTATCAAAGGGTTGGAGGTTCCTTAAATGATTTTGGATTGGTTGATTGTAGTAATTAACTGAATGGATGAGGTTGGCAATATGGGATGTGAAGAAGGTTGTTAAGACTGAAAGTGTTTATCCCATTTTTAATTTCTATGATTATTTTTTATTGACTTGATGTTTTATATTTTTAATTCTATCTGTTTTAATAAACTTCTCTCAGTGGTACAGCAGCTCTTCATATTTTTAGATATAAATTTATAACTATTGCCTGCAGCCATATTATTTGTTCTTTATTGGCAATTCAGCTTCAAGTACCACTGGTCAGTACAAACAATATGTAGTTTGATGTTTGGTGTTTGTTTGGCCGGAGCCTGTGGTGGTGATGTCAAAGAAACTCAACAAGTTAAGATGCGCTCCCTTTCAGATTATATGAGTTGATTTATATGAGGTCAATTTCTTACACAGATGGTTTATATGTTCTGCTTTGTGACTGAGGAAGGTATTTGTTACAGTTTCAAGTGAAGTACCATCATGGTATAACAAAATAATATGTTATATAATGCATTTTCATTGAATGTGTGCTTTTCTCTCTCCCACCTTCTTTGTTGCTATAATTTCTGATAAATACTTTTGGTTTGTTTTTTATGCTTTTTTTTCTTCTCTTTTTATATTACAGTTTTATTCAGCAGATCCAACACCTGTGGCCTTCACTATGCTGAGCACTGCCAGTCCCACACCCATGAGCCATCACAATCAACCTCATCTGCAGACCAGCTTTCCATAGTAAATTCTCCAGCCTAGACATCATCTGTAGCTGAAAGGCATTCAGCCCTGCACCAGACATAGGAGCATTTGATCTTGGCCATGACAGTGGCAGTGGGAGTGACTAGTATGTAACCCAACAGCACCTGACAGACATGGTGGGGGACATGGTCTATTAATATCTAGATGCCTGCATCAGCCACCTTGAGAGCCTCCTCCTGCATCTCATTGAGTTGCATCCCTGCCCTGAACTGACCAGTACATTTGAGCCTGGGACCAATAGTGAGGCAACCCAGAGTGGAGTTCAGGCTCTCACTTGGTTAAAGGTGGGTAGGGATGTCAGCTGGGCAACTGCATCATGGTGTACCCCTCGCTTCTATGTCAATGCCTGTTCTTGTATGTTGTCTAATCTTCCCCAACACCATTGCCCTTTCTGTGTTTGTCTGATGTCTCTTTCTCCATTGTGCTCCCCCTGCCTCAGTATGTAAGCATCTCCACTGCCAGTCTTGTTTGTCTCCTAAGTCTGTTCAATTGTCCATACTCACAAACTTAAATCTCTTTCCATACTATCATCTCTCCTGGCTTCTTTACCCAAACTTTCTTGACTTACCTCATGTATGTACATGCTTGCCCCTAAGCATCAATTCTTCAAATTTCATTTACAATAACAAAAGACACTGCGCATTACTTCCCAGGCTTTACTTGCTGCTTATTTTTCTACATTGTCCATCATTTTCTCCACTTGGCTATTACTACATTATATGGCTTTGAAGAAATAAAGATATATATATATATATATATATATATATATATATATATATATATATATATATATGGGTTCACTTCAATTCACTGAACTTTCAATTCACTGACTTTCATTTCACTGACACCATTTCACTGAAATTCATTTCACTGAAATTTCATTTCACTGAAAGTTCATTTCACTGACAAGTATTATTACAAAGTAAATGGAATATGCCCCCTTCCCCACTGTAGTGCGACCCTGGAATTAGAATATATAGTTAGGGGTGTGTGGGGGGCAGCCCCCCACATTGGAGGGTGTGGGGGGTGCAGCCTCCCACTTACTTTTCTTTTACTAAGCAATATTATATCAAAACGTAAGAATATCATATGATGGGGCTCTGCCCCCCCACACCCCCCTAACTATATATTCTAACTCCAGGGTCGCACTACAGTGGGGAAGGGGGAATATTCCATTTTATTGCTAATAATAGTTGACAGTGAAATGAACTTTCAGTGAAATAAAGTTTCAGTGAAATGAATTTCAGTGAAATGGTGTCAGTGAAATGAAAGTCAGTGAATTGAAAGTTCAGTGAATTGAAGTGAACCCATATATATATATATATATATATATATATATATATATATATATATATATCTGTGTGTGTGTGTGTGTGTGTGTGTGTGTGTGTGTGTTTACTATCAAAAAATGGAATCTGAGAATATTTTCATCACAATGTTGAACATTAATGTCATTTTCAAAATTTCTAACTATTATAAATGCCAGACACTTATTTTCCAATGTTTTTTTGATTGTTAATGTCAACATAGCCAAATGAGTAGACTGAAGTGTTGACGTAGTCTGAAAGTGTTTAATTGACTTCCTGGTTATGTAATAACTCTCAAACTGTCCAACCTGCATCCATTATGACATGGTTTATTTGTTTTTTTTTTATTATTTATCCCTATCCTTTTCAACCAAAGTGACAATAAATTATCCCTTGTAATCATAGTGAAAGATTATAGTAGTGTTCATAATCAATTATATGGACATGTTGTACTCTTTAAAGTTTCGAGTAAGTGCTGTTCAGGCATTTGTGCTGAAGCTGCCATAAGAATTGCATGTCTACAACATAAGTACTTACAGTTTTGCAAGGGGGGCAAGCCCCCACTTCACCCCCACACTCCCTGAAATTAAAAATTCCAACTCAGAGATCACACTACAGTAAGGAAAAGGGTAAATTTCTCGATCCCCACTGTAGTGCTATCTGGTATCAGAACATCGAATGCACATTAGTGAATATATGTTACCATTCGCTAATGTGCATTCAGACATTTCCAGAACGACATTACGGAAACTGGAAAACATACACATGTCCATTCCAGTTTCACGTAAGTGCCATTTCAAATTTTGATAGTAAACCATATATATATATATATATATATATATATATATAAATATATATCTATATATATATATATATATATATATATATGTATGTGTATATATATATATATATATATATTTTTTTTTTCTTTTTCCAGATGGCACCGGTCTCTCCCAAAACATGACCCAATTTTCCTTTCTCTACTCTGTTCTTTCCTCAGCTGTTTCATTTATGTGCTTTCTTTTGATTGCTTCCTCCTTTTCCATGCTGCCTTATACTCCAGTTTCTACCGTTTCATCTGGCTAAAAATAGGTTTAAAAATGCTTTTTGTCTTTGGATTATTATGCCTAAGTTATTCTCCCTGCTTAATTTCTGTATACTGACATTAAATCACAAAAGGTAGGAATGTGTGGAAATAGGACAAACCGTCATGCACCCAATGAAAGGTGTATGCTATATATATATATATATATATATATATATATATATATATATATATATATATATATATATATATATATATATATATATATATATATATATATATATATATATATATATATATATATATATATATATATATATATATATATATATATATATATATATATATATATATATATATATATATATATATATATATATATATATATATATATATATATATATATATATATATATATATATATATATATATATATATATATATATATATATATATATATATATATATATATATATAGAGAGAGAGAGGGAGGGAGAGCGAGAGATATATGTCAATATATGGGGATATACATATATATGTAGATATATAGATAGGTTAACAACATCTACATAACCATGGAGGTACATATAAATGGGATCCCTACCACATACCGACTGCTTGACATATCGACGCGTGTAATCACAAGGCTTAAAGTCCGAAAGAATACAGTACCGAAACACCAGAAGTGCGAGCTTTAAAATTACGATGTTAAGGGACAGTTAGTCAGTGCTTCTGGTGTTGCGGTTCAGATAGGTTACTGTGTGTAAGTGTGTTTCTGAGGGCTGTAGTGTGTGTAAGTGTGTGTTCTGAGTGTGATGTGTGTTCCTGGGGGACTGTAATGTGTGGGTGTGGGTTTGCTTTGTGCATCTGTTTGTGCGATCTAGGAGGTAGAATATTAAAGTAGGGGGGTGTGGCGGCTGCAGACACCCACATGGGGGGTGTAGGGGGGCTTGCCCACCTGCTCATACGTAGTGTAGGATGGTTTGTTTGGATGTGGTGGGTAGCAGTGTGTCTGTGTGTGCGTGTGTTTGTTCCATGTTCGTGTTACTTTTATGAGTTACTGTCGCTGTCGGTAATGTGGGGTATGAGAGTCTGGGACCGGTACTGTGGGCGTCAGAATTGTGCGGTTTCGGGATTCTGTAGGTGTCCTGTATACAGCGGTTGATGTGTTCATATATGAGTATAACATGGATCATAGCAATCACACATTCTGCCACGACCAACCTTTATGAACAAAGTATATGGAGAGTATATGCCTATACACTATTACAAATATGTGCTATGAACATGAGCCAATTATGGGGTTATCATCTGTCCCACTTTGTGAGGGGCAGTCCCTTTTTGGCCAGTTGTGTCCTGACCAAATATATTAAATGTGGCAAATGTCCTGAGATTGTAGGACATAATTATGTCCCATATGTAATGTAATAGTTGCATACAATAGTTCTTTCTGTATCTAAAATGCCTACATGTTACAAGAAACAGGATAAGCAACTAAACTGCTACAAGAATAAGCTTATATTTAGGCAAGAAAAGAAAGTTCTATCCCTTGTACCGACCTTCAGTTTGTGTCAGCCTGTAAAATCTGATGTGTGTCCCGTAAATGTCCCACTATGGCCATATGAAAAGGTGGCAACCCTAGCCAAAGAGGGTCAGTCACCAACACAACTCCAATGACTGCAAATACCTATAACAGAAATACACAGCTTTCATGTAGCAGCACTTTATTACATTCCGATGTATTGCCGAAAGGATTCAAGGACTAACATCACCCGCATGCTATACAGGAACCATTTAACAGTGCCTTAATAAATCAGCCTGCAATTACCATAGTATTAGTCCACTAAAGGATAGGTGTTCAAATAGGGAAGGAACCCTCACACACATATCGATTATGTATAAAAGCAGTTCCTACACATCTGCATCTGCTATGTACACCCACCAACATCACCCCCACACCCAAACAAATTACAATACAAACTGTAATAACATCACAAATCATTCACTCACTGTACGACATCTGCAGAAGCCTTAACATACCTTGTCAGAGACACACTAACATGGCCCTATGTGAAATAGTTGCTGTTATACTATGGAACAGCTGCTGATGTCACAGGGTTTGTTTGCACTAATCCCATTTCAGAGGGTTGTGTGTACACCGGGAAGTGTCACCAATTACTGATTAACAGCACAGTATGATACACATGTACACCAAATCAAGGATGTCTGGTGAGCACACTGTAAACCACATAACAGTTCATGCATAGCCATACAGTCTTGAGCTGCCCAGACATCCTTGCCAGACTGAAACATCTGCAGAAGTATGAGGTACAAACAAACCCTGCATAAGTAGCAATGTTCTGAAATATAACAGCTGTACTTACATGTAGAACAACATCGTCTAGTCATTACACACAATCCATGGGAGTCATTTAGCTAATATATCTCTGTCTGTCTCCATATAGCTGTTGAAATACATCACAAACAACACATCCAGGCCGTCTTCCTCGAAAGTAAGGCAAACAGACAATGCCCAAGTGGAGTACTCAGTTATACACCAATGTTGCCATGGTATTGGCTAATGGAGTAGCTGCACAACTGATGTGCATCTAATTAACTACTTTGGAACACCAATTGGTGGTCAGGATAGCACACGTTACAGATATTTAACTAGACAAGGATGGCTTATCACACATTCAAACCATCCGTATATACCAGCAGAACGTTACAAAGATGATTGAAACATAAAATGAAAAGGATTGAATTAACAGTCAACAACACCTCGGGTTACTAATAAGATATGTAGAACACTCAGTATGTCTGTGTATGTAGTACCTGTTCTGCAATATTTAAAGTGCACGCAATCCATTTAGTGGAAACAGTTATCTTGTAGTGATGTATTGTTGAGCATAATAGCACTTGTATTATTTATGTGTGTACTGCTGTAGATCACAAGGCAAACACCACATACACCACAAGGGATGCTATATAAGGGCTTTGAACACAAATATTCCTCACCAGCCACTGTCAGTGGCAGGGCTGGTCAAACAAGTATGTGCTATAACAGGGGATAGTATATGTTGATATATTGTAACAGTTGACATATGTATGGGTGTATTACTGAGAATAACATGTCGAAGGTTGGCCCACTGTGCAATTATGATTTTCATTGTGGGAAATTGTGCCAATAACTGTGTAATGTACAGTATTGTAGGCAGATATGTATTACAAGTTACATAGCATTACTGTTATGTTAGGCAAACATTAGCTATGTCTATTGGCATTTACTATACACAATAACAGGATACATATGATTTGTAGTCACCCGACAGTTTATTAGCATGATAGCAAAGTAAAATGGAAGAGCTAGTTAACTATCCATGCACATAAGACATGTAATAAGTGCAAAGGTAGGTACTAGGCTGCCTTACCAAGGGTATTTATAAGCCTAGCTAGAGTGTGTTGGCTTTCGCCACCCCCATAGGTTAGTTCCCTGTGCCACTGAATGGCAGAGCCATTAGTTCCCTGTGCCTCTGTCCAGCAGAGTCACTGCAGTGATCCCCGGGGTACATGTCTGTCTCCCATCCACCCGTCAAAGTTTCCATGGAAGAGTGCTAGTGAGGGGCCCTGCCTGACATACATTGGAATCATGTTCCAAAGCATGGGGATTCTCTGGGTCAGGAATCTAGCCATCCAGCATGTCCTAGTCATTGTTGTGGTTAGGTGTATATCCCAAGAGCATGTGGCTCTCAGGGGCCTTTGTTTAGGTGGAGCATATCCAGCAATACTGGGTTGGACATGGACCTTGTATGTCAAGCAGAGATCACCTGTGAGTGTGCGGTATGCAACCGAATACAGCTGGAGTTTCTTAGGTTGGGCTGCATAGATCATCTGTTTGAAGTCAGTAATCCTCTTGATGTGGTACTGTTGTGGTCTTCCAAGCTTTTGCAGTTGTCTTGTAAGGTACATCCCAAATGGGGTGTTGTATCCTTTAATGGGTCTAATAAGTCATGAGTAGAGAGGCACAATGGCCTCCTTTGTTCTGGATGCGAACCCATTAGAGATTAGGGTGGCCACATAGAAGGATATTCTAACCCCCTTTTCATTATGGGTATTGAAGGAGAGATTGCTATCTACTGGGGTTCCCAGATCCCTTATTACATTTTCTGTATGTAGGGGACTAGCACCTATGTGGTAGTCCATAGGTAATTAGTTATATCCAAAAGGGATGACTATGCACTTTTTGGCATTCAGCTTGAGGCCATGATTATGACACCAGGTATCCGTCTCAGTGCGACCCTTCTGATGGGTGTCTGTAACAGCTGGGGAAACAATTATGTCCCCTAGTTTGCAGTCACCTGCAAACCTTTTCAGCCAAAGCCCTCCTGTGCTTGCCTGTACATCAGAGAATTATATACTGAACATTTTACCTATGAACCTATAGGAAATTCACCCTGGGGATCACTTCTGTGGCTCTGCTCGACAGTAGCACAGGAAAATAATTTTCTTGGGTGGCGAAAGCCAGATTACTTTGGCTAGGCTTATATAGGCCCTAGGGCCAATAGCCTAGTACCTACCTATGAACCTATGAACCTATGAGGGGTCCTAGGACTGAGCCCTGGGGGACACCACTTGTAACGGGTATACAGTCGGACCTAGGGTATGCAACTCCCACTGTGTGGGTTCTGTCCATGAGCCACTTTGCAAACCATCACATGACGTAGGGGTTAATGTTCAGGTGGATGGGTATGTCGATAATACCAGAATGAGGAATGGTGTTGAAAGCCTTTGAGAGATCTAGGTAGGCTGTGTGGACCTCCTTACCCTCATCTAATGCCTTGGTAACTGTCACTAAGAAGTCCATCAGGTTTAGGAGGCATGGTCTTCCCTTAACAAAGCCAAACTGGGAGGGGCCAAAGGATTGGAGGTACCCAATGTCTCTGTGACTGAGATCTATGATGATGTGCTCCATAGCCTTGCAGACCAGGCTAGTCAGCCCTATAGGGCAATAGGTCTCATGGTCCGTTGTGGCACCACCTTTGCGGAGTGGGATAACTGTTGCTGTATGCCATTCAGGGGGCACAAAGCCCGATGCGAGGCTATTAATGAACATGGTGCGTAGGTGGGGAGCCAGTACATTCTGAAGTTCATGTAAAACGCAGCCTGGGATGTTGTCCGGTCCCATGGATGCTGTAATATTGGCTTTAGAGTGTGTAGCTTTTACCTGCATAGTTGTGAGTACAGGGACTCTGCACTCTTCCTGTATAGATATGGGCCCTTTAGGGGGTGAGAGGGGGGAAGGTAGCACTGAATCTATCTGCCAAGATGTTGGCAATATCAGTTGGTTCTGTAATGTTCGTGCCTTTGTGCTGTAACTCAGAGCAGATCTGGGTGTTGACAGAGATATTTGACATAGCTATAGAATGCTTTGTGGTTGTTGTTGGAATTAGTGGTGGTTTTGTTTTCGTAGCTAGCTTTGGAGGATCTTATAAGGGATCTCACCTTCTTAATGAGGCTGACCAGGGAGCTCCTCCACTCATGGGATTGTACTCTCTTTTGCAATAGTGTCTTCCTCCTGTTGTACAGTTTGTTTATGGCAGGGGACCACCAGATTGGCTTCCTTAATTAGGAGTATAGCATCTTGGTTCTATTTGGGATCCACAATCCACACGCTCATGTAACTGCTTATAGAGTGCATTTGTGTAGGATTCAGCAGTTGTAACAGTATTGTCCATCTGCATGGGTGTCATGACGTTCACTACATCTGTCTTAAGAAGCATGAAGTTGGCTTTTTAGACATATTATACTGTGGTTCCCTTAATGGGGGGTGGGGGTGGGATGTGGATATCAATGGTGTTCAGCTTTTGGTCAGATTGGACCAACAAGGAGTTGACTTCAGGTGTGGAACACCGGTCACTCATGTTGGTAATGCCTAGGTCTAGGATATTTTTGCTCCTGGTGGGTGTGTGGATATGTTGATCCAGGGCATTGGTGTTTATTGGTGTTTATGAATTCCAGAAAACATTGAGCTAATGAGTTGGTACACGAGTAGTTTTCTCAGTTAATGGTGGGGTAGATTCAGTGAGACTATGTGATGAGTGTGGTGTGGTGCGAATGTTTACCTTCTCCACATGACTGTCAGGGTCAGGCTTGGTTGGAGAGAGCTTTACCTACAGTTTGGCTAGATAAGTGCATCTCTCACAGGTTGTAGTGTTGGGTGGTAGGTGGAGAGGGTTGTCTGTGTACATGAGGCAATGTCTACATTGCCTCAAGATGTCCAGATTCATCAGATAGACAGGAGAGAACACTGGCAGCTGACCTATGGACATGTCTGAATATAAAACTAATTTCCCCTAGATAAGTGAGGAAAGTGAGTACAAGAGCTATTTTACTTTAAGCAAGTGAGAAAAGTATGTACAAAACCTGTTTACCTCTAGGTAATGAGGAAGATTGAGTGCTAATAGTAATTAGTAGCTTACTTAGTGCTTACACGTCCTGAACAAGTGATGAGCATGAATAAGCAATCCAGATAGGGTCTTGGATAACATAAACACACTGTTCCCCCCAACAGGTACACAATCATATATCCATGTACACCACAGAGCCCCTGTACCCACAACTATGCAGGCACAAGCTGCACTCACGCTGCATGGGACCTGTCCACATCACAGGTTGTATCATACACATATGGCAAAACAAGTTGCTCTCCATGTACAGATCATGTAAAACATAGCTTCATATCAGGCTGTGTACACACTGAATGGTGCACATCAACAGGTATCACAACCCACAAAGGGGGAGACACCACTGATAATGGGAAGTACTGCACTTCTACCCTGCTGAGTCTGGTCTGAAAGGCCATGAACCTTGATCAAATTATTTGATGTCAGCAGTACAGATGTAGATGACAGTAAGGTTGATTTCACACTGCATATCATAACCTTGCCAGGCCATAGGACATCATCACCCATACTGTGTTCCACCTACACTCGGTATACTAGATGTACATTCCTATGTCACAGGAGAGTTTTGCAATGGGACTGCTGGCAGAACCAACACTACAGAAGGTGTCTGAATAATACATGCTCATCACACCAGTGCCAGCTACAGTAAGACAGGGTTAATTAATTGTATTCCTCCTCATAGTAGTCCATACCACACAGACAAACAGAAGGCATCTGCCTATTGAAGTATGTAAATGACTATGACCTCGGAGCAATAGCCGTCTCAGAGTGTTGTGGACAACATACAGAAGGGGCTTTGTGGTTGAGGTGTGTGTGACATATGGCCACAATCTGACAGCTACATATTGCATTGTCACCCCTATGTTAATAACCCTGTACCCATGAACTGCCACCTAGGCAGTGGTCAACATAATGGACACTGTGTGTAAGGGATGCAGCTGGGCAGTTGTCTTTCCTGTGATAGCTAAGTCACCAGACCTGTCAGGTAGTCATATATGGCAACCCTGATCATGACAGAGTGCCATCCATGAATATAGAGATCATTTCCAGCCATACACAACACTCAAGTGACCCATATCAGATCACATATTTCCTTTAAGGGGTATTGGCCATGTGTAGATGGCCTACACCAGCCTTCCCATTCCCCATCTCCACTATGTAGCATGATTCATACCCTGAATAAATCCATGTCCAACCCAGTGATGTTGGACATGCTACACGTACACATCCTAATCTCAAACACATACTTCATAGACATCCACCTTCCTAGTACTAGGATCACCACATGCTGGACATATCCTTGTCCCGTACACTTTACATAGTCCTGCCATACTATGCATTCCTGTCCAGCAAAGCTGCACATCGCTCCCCTCTCAGACATGGTGTGATGACCGCATGGTAAATGTATCATTACCCTGTGGATCAGTAATGTGGGACTGCTCCACCTGGCCCCAGAGACCCACCTATCAGCTACAGCCAGGTAACCTTTCATCCTAAATTCATACATGGCACATGGCATATAGCCTACTAGTTTACTTTGACTGTACATGCTATAGTTGATATCCATCCTTGCAAATACCATCTGGCTAGCCAGTGTCCCATGTGTATCACATGTGCAACACAGGTGATACATGGCAGGATGCTGAATTGCTGTACAGTGCTGTGTAGATGTATATGGCAGAACACATACATGTAAAACCTTACGTGAGCAAGTCTGCATGGTCACAGGTAACATCATATGCAAGGCATGTCTACACACATGCCGCATACTATAGTATGCTACTCTGTGTATGCACACATGCGCATACACCATAGTATAGTGTAATGTACTGGTGCATGTGTTAACATGCACATTGCACCCTGTAGCCATCATACAGGTGTGGATAATCCTCATACTGCTGTGTTACTCCTATTTATGTACCTCTGGCATTCCACTGCAACAGCAACCCATTGAGGGTGAGACTTATTATTTATCAGGCATCGTAATGCACAGATCTATCTGCCATGAGGCCATTTAACACATGTACACATAATGTATGGTCCTGTCACAATATACAGGTCGGACCTGCAATGCATCACAATGCCTACCCATGTGCAACACTTGCAAACTATGTGAATCACCAACATGAATACTCACAAACTGTCATTGCCAGATGTGTGGACAGCTGTGCATACAATGGTGGAGGTGATGCTCACTGTAGGGACATGTACTACAGATCAGAACCACACATGTGGGGAATACAAACAGTACTACACACTCGGCTGGAGTATGGCCAGCCCACAGGATTCACTGGTGTGGATCATAGCCCTGCTATGAATGTCACACAATGTGATGTGCTATCTTGACATGTCCATGACATCTAGTGGCCTGGCTGCAACACTGCCAAACTAACATGAAAACATATCCCACATACCAACCTTTGTCTGCATAACCCTGTCGTCAGTGGAGCATATGACATCTATGGGTGTATGTCATATGGGACAACACAGACATGTGAAATAGACACCCGTCACAATAATTTGGCCAACACATGTACACACATAGGTTCATAGGTTCATAGGTTCATACTAGGCTATCTGCCCTGGGGGCAATTATAAGCCTTGCCCGATTTTGTTTGGCTTACGCCACCCCTTGATTTGAGTATACTGTGCCCTTTTTAAGGTTTAGTTTGCTGTGCCTCTGTCTAATAGTGACGCGGACCTAATCCCTGGGACAAACCTATGATCCCCCATCCACTCATCAAGATTCTTCTTGAAGAGATTCAGTGAGGTGCTCTGCCTAACATGAATTGGGATTCTGTTCCAGAGCGAAGGGAGCCTCTGGGTTATGAATCTGTCCCTCCAGCAAGTTCTATTTATTTCAGTGCTGAGGTTCAAGTCCCTCGAGCGTGTGGCTCTAAGGGATTTAGATTTACTGAGGTGGAGCATGTCCATTAATTCTGGATTGGACATAGCTTTATACGTCAGGCATAGATCACCTCGAAGTAGGCGGTATGCAACTGAGTAGAGCTGAAGTTTTTTTAACTGAGCAGCATATGGCATCTGTTTGAGTCCCTTGATCCTCTTGGTGAGGTACTTCTAGGGTCTTTCTAATTGCTGCAGGTGTCGGGTAAGGTACATTCCAAAAGGGGCACTGTATTCTATGATGGGCCTGATGATGGATGAATAAAGGGGCATGATTACCTCACTTGATCTAGATGTGAATCCTTTCATGATGAGGTGGGCTATGTAAAAGGTCTTTCTAACCACTTTGGCAATGTGGTTGTCAAAGGAGAGATTGCTATCAACTTGAGTCCCCAGATCCCTAATTACTTTCTCTGTACTTAATGGGTTACCGCCTATGTGGTAATTTGTGGGCACATTGCTTTTGCCAAAGGGTATGACTATACACTTTTTGGCATTTAGCTTTAGACCATGGCTCTGGCACCAGTTATCCATCTCTGTGAGACCTTTTTGAAGGATGATTGTGTCAGCTGGTGAGTTGATTATGGCGCCTAGTTTGCAGTCGTCTGCGAACTTGGTGAGCCATAGTCCTCCAACATTGGCCTGTACCTCAGAAAAGTATATACCGAACAAGAGCGGTCCCAGGACAGAACCTTGTGGGATGCCACTTGTGACTGGTTTCGAGTCTGACATGGCTCCAGCAACTCTCACTCTGTGGGTTCTGTCTTTGAGCCAGTTTGCGACCCATCTTGTGACATAGGGGTTTATATTTAAGCTGGATAGCATATCTATGATGCCCGAGTGGGGTATTGTGTCAAATGCCTTTGCTAGGTCCAGATAGGCTGTGTGGACTACCTTCCCTTCATCTATGGCTTTGGTGACTGTTTCGAAGAAGTCAACCAGGTTCAAAAGGCAGGATCTGCCCTTGACAAAGCCGAACTGGGTAGGATCTAGTGTCTGTAGGTCCCCGATGTCTTTATTTATGAGCTCCATGATGATCCTCTCCATAGCCTTACAGACTAAGCTAGTCAGGCTTATGGGGCAATAGCTTCCAGGGTCCGTGGAGGCTCCACCTTTGTGGAGTGGGACCACTGTTGCTGTATGCCATTCTGTGGGCACATATCCTGTAGTGAGGCTGAGATTGTACATCCATTTTATTTGAGGGATTAGTTCTTCTTGGAGTTCATGTAGCACGCAACCCGGGACGCCATCTGGTCTCATGGAAGTAGTGTTTTTTGCTTTGGAGAGGGCAGCCTTCACCTGAGCATCTGAGATGTTTGGGAGGCAGCCCTCTGCCGGGATAGATACTTCCTCTTTTTTGGGGGGGGTGGAGAAGTTTGCACTGAACCTGTCTGCAATGATATTGGCGATGTCTGTGGGTTCAGTGTATTTTTTGTCATTTAGAATCAACTCAGAACAAGTCTGGGAGTTGCATCCCAGTTTCCTAACATAACTGAAAAAAGCCTTATGATTGTCTTTAGTGTCCTGAGCAATTTTTCTCTCGAAGCTGGCCTTGGAGGATTTTATGAGAGATCGTAATTTTTTGCTAGTACTGATCAGGGATGCCTTCCCTATTAGGGATTTTGCTCTATCATGTAGTATCTTCCTCCTTCTGTTGTACAGTTTATTTATGGCTGGGGTCCACCAGACTGGACGCCTGCCTTTGGATGTTTGGGTTTTGGTTTTGTTTGGGATAGCATGATCCATGCATTCCTGGAGATGTCAGTAGAATGCGTTTATATAGGATTCTGCAGTTTGGACCATAGTTTCCACTGGCCCTGGGGCCTTGAAGGATTCCACTTCAGTTATGAGAAGTGAGAAGTTCGCTTTTGAGAAGTTTTTCACTGTGGTTTTCTGGGCTGGGGGTGGGGTCAGGATGTGGACATCCAGTGAAATTAATTTATGGTCTGATCTTACCAATGAGGGATATACTTCAGGTGTGGAGCATAGAGTCCCCATGTTGGTAATGATCAGGTCTAGTATGTTATCCCCTCTTGTGGGAGTGGTGACTAGTTGTTCCATAGCATTTCAGTTTATAATTTCCAGGAACCTTTGGGCTAAGGTGCTGGGGCTTGAGTAGTGCTCCCAGTCTATGTTTGGGTAGTTGAAGTCGCCCAATATAATGGTGTTCGGAGAGATCTTCATGTTCTCCAATGTTTTCAGGAAAGCCGAGTGGGATTCCTGACTTTGAGAGGGTGGTCTGTAGGATGCTATAAACTGAATAGCAGTCTTGCCCACTGTTAGTTGCACATGGATGGTCTCCGATACTTCGTGCAATGCCACTAACCTGGAGGTGTGGATATCCTTGATAAATATGGAGACTCCCCCTCCTTTCGTGGTTCGGTCCAGGTTTTGGGGCTGAAAAGCATGATATGAGGTATAACCTGGTAGTGCTGGTGTGCTCACTGGAGCCTTGAACCAGTTTTCTGTCACTGCACAGTTATCGATGCCATGATAACATGGCCATGGAGGCCACGATAACATGGCCATGGAGGATGGCCAGAGACATGAAGCAACACACACAGTAGATGTGATGTGCTTGTGTGTACACCCTGTCGTACAATGGCTACACCTGGTCCAACTATGGCCTTTGGGTAATGGTTATATTGCAGATGTGGAACACTAGACATCCTACAGGCCTGTGCTCATCTTGTGTAGATGTGACATCAATCCACCACATAAGATGTGTTGAACATCTTGAGGGTGTCACAACATGACAGCAGTCACCTGTACAGTATCCACATCAGCCCACAGATACAGTACATTCCCCTTGCTGGTGTCCTTGTGTGTGTGTGTGTGTGTGTGTGTGTGTGTGCGTGCGCGTGTGCGTGTGTGTGTGTTTGTGTGTGTGTGTGTGGTACACAGATGCCATGTGGGACATGGTGTACTGACGTGTTTGTCATGTCTGGCCATAGTTGCCAGGCAGCAGCAATATGGCTGCAGATGTGCAGGGGTGCCATCCGTATACCCTTCAGTGACCTGTGTCACACATTTCACATCATGGTTTAGTGTGTATACACCTCAGTGACGTGGGTCACATTCCACAGAATATATATATTGTATCTGAACACAGTCATGGCTATGAACTGTGTCTGTAACTCCCACTGTATAGCAATAGAGACGCCTCATGATTCCCTGCAATGGCCATGCACATCAGCTAAATGTGCAGTATATCTGTAGGGCGGACAGACAACACTGCATTGGGACACCATTACCCGACTGTATGTTTGACAGGAAACCATTGTGTTAAACATGTATGCATGTCATTGCACATGTCAACAGATCACATGTCATACTACATGTGATTGTCAAGGACATATGACACATCAGGCAGGTGTACTGTTAACCTGTGCTGGTCTACATGCTGTAACACAGGGATGTATGCTAACTACTACTATGGTTGTGTAATTTGCATGCCAGTGCTATGACACATGCATGTTGTGTGCAATCCAGGGATGTATGATAACTACCACTATTATTGTCTGTGCTGCATGCCGTCTGCCATATCACATGCATGTTGCATGCCTTCTGTCATATCACATGCGTGTGTGTGTGTGTGTGTGTGTGTGTGTGTGTGTGTGTGTGTGTGTGTGTGTGTGTGTGTGTGTGTGTGTGTGTCTATTGTATAGATTGTAATGTGCAGATTTTGTCTGCCCTCACAGGTGATGTAGGTGCATTTCCCTCTTGCGGTCCATCTGATGTTAGTGTCCCCACAGACTCTAGCAGTGATGATGAACATATGATTGAGGCACAGGCAGAGTTGTCAGGGGCTAAAACTGTGCCATTGGTTGCCATTCCACCTATAGCCCCCTCATCCCCGCACACAGATCCCATGCCTGCACATACCCCATCACCAGTGGCCATAGAGGAAGGACAGTTGGCGTGTGGTAGCTTGGAACAGGAGCGTGTGGGGGCTATGCAAGGTGTGCCTGAACACCATGATGTCAGCCAACTGACTGATGGTGCCCCACACAGGCACATGGCCAGTGCTGTTCATAGGAGAACCTCTGGACAACATGCTCCTGCAAGACAGAGTGCAGCAGCTGGTGTCACCAGATGCATGTTTCAGGCTGTAATGAAGGCACAGGCATGTGCCAAACAACACAACAGAGAAGATCAGAGTCTTCAGAGGTTTGCTCTCCATTCTTTAAACAACAACATCCAGGCAATGGTAAATGCTCAACAGCAGATTGCTGAAGCTTTGGATAGATGGTTGGGTGACATGGTTGGAGTCCTTTACTGTGGCATGACAATCTGCGAGCATGAGCTGTCTGTGTTGGAACATCTGGTAGGAGTAAGGCATCGGGCACATGGACATAGGCCTGCTACATCACCTGTTTCAGGTCTATGTGTATGAGCTACCTCACATGTCCGCTCACATAGTGGTGGTAGCAGCAGCAGTGCATCTGGTGCTGTGATGTCCACACCACGGCACAGCAGGCCACATGCATGTGGCCCTGGATGGTCCCAACAGGGACACGGCTCCAGTGGACAAGTGTCATCAGACAGTACCCAATCTGCACCTCTGCCTGGTAGTACCCGTGCAACCCCTGGCAGGCACAGGTCACATGTCCATGGCTGGACACTGTGAACTGTAAAACCTGGCCTGTACAGTCCGCAGCTGTCAATAATACCCCTGTTTAGGCCAGACACATGCCAGAACTGTGTGCATACATACACGCACACACTGGAAACATATGTAGGGCACCACAATACATTCATGCATAAGATCCACACACACACAATTAAATCAAAGGCCCTAACCCACACACATGATATCATCCAATGGTGCAGCCTAGGCCTCTGGGAAGCATTATCAGCTTGTGCATATGATGATGCCTGTGCTGCATCCCTGACATCCACACCATCGGTGCAGGGACATGCTCATATGGTCTGATGCACAGGGTTAACAGAATAGGAAGATAAGTGTAGTTTACAATTGTTGAGCACTGTTGACAGGCAGCAGACATACCATGTACTACAGGTGTACAATGCATTTCGTACTGTTAACAGTATGTTTCTTGTGTAACAACAGTAACTGTATGTTGTTCATGATGTTCTGCTTTCCTCCTTCAGGTCTAATTGGACGTGCCAGTGGATGTCAGTGTTTGCAGTTAGTGTCCCATATGTCAATGTGGACTATTCACATGTATGGATGAATATACCAGCATGCACTGTGTAGCTGCCACATAACAGTGAGAATGTCCCACGTTCCAAACATGTCTACTGATCCAAAAGCATGATAGCTGTGTATTAAGCTACTGTGGCTACAGACGTGACATCCATACTGGGTGACATCACAGGTACAGTTACATGGAATGGTGAGGTAAGAGAACGGTCTAGCTGATTACAAGGGTAGAAGCCAGTGGGAACTGTGATGCCTCATTGGGAAGCAGTAATACACATTCCCATGACAGGATGCCAACACATAACTAAACCTACACACTCAGGTATTGACACACATGTATTCAGTGACACAGTAACACATCCACACACTCACGGATTCTACGACACAGTAACACACACTCACACACAGTTGCTACTGTTGATGTGAGGACCCCTGCCTGTGCGCAAATCATCATTACAGTACTGTGCACCTACATGCCGCGTCACAGAGAATACACATGTACAGGTAGTCAGTATGGCCTAAGATCGGAGACATCAACATGGATAGTAGATTGCATCGCCTGGATGGGGGGAGGGGTCTTATCAGTTCAGTATGGTAACATACATTCTCACTCCAGGGACCAGACAGCCATACATACACACACACACACACACATACACACACTGTGGCATTCAGTATTGAATACTCCTATGTCATGCACATGTGAGGTATCTGTATGTGCGTGACATAGGTGTATTCAATACTGAATGCCACAGTATGGTAACATACATTCTCACTCCAGGGACCAGACAGCCATACATACACACACACACATACACACACTGTGGCATTTAGTATTGAATATACCTATGTCACGCACATACAGATACCTCACATGTGTGAGATACACGCCCCTGTCTATGTCCTGCTTTCTACATTGCAGTCTGTACAGATGTATACACTAGTGTACAGGAGAGTGAGTAACAACTGAGATGTATTCCCCACCATACGTGACATATATGGACACACACGCAACCACACATGCCAGTACTGTGAATCAAAGACCTGCCTAGCTCATGATATGTATGACAGACTTACAGCAGTATTGCATGCATTACAAAGAGTACTGATTTTTCCTTTGGCAACAGTGCTGCTATATGCACATGGGGCGTCTTAACTGTTAACAGGTGCCAAGTGATTTACCTTCGGTGTCACCCTGACCGCTAAGTTGTGTGTTATGTCCTTCAATTAACAAAACCATTGCTTACCAGTTACACAGGTTATTGAAGGACCACTTGTGACACACCTGTGAGCTGTCCTCAGCAAACATCCATCTGCGACGATGCCCCACCACTTAATTATTTTCACACATCTGTCCATATCTGAGGTACATCTTTCCATACATTCAGCATATCACCACATGCAGTTGGCAATGTTGAGGCTGCATTGTAACTGCACGATGTACTAAGATACATGTCACCTGCATACATCAGCAACTGCACACTCATGGTATCTGAATGCACACCACTACATGTACATGTGTGTAGGTCCTACAACCCTGTCATTTGGGCATGTTTATAGGCATTGCAATTGGTGGACATGTGTAATGACATACATGACACATGGACTGTTGTATGATATGATAGGTGTAATGGGTGACTGGTACAGAGGGAATGTTACCTCTGGCAACATTGATATCACACCTTATGTACTGTTAGCATTCAGCAGCCATGGATTTACATTCCATGTGCATGTGTGTAATGGCTGTAGCCACCTGTTTGCACAAAGGACAACAACAGCTATGCTATTTACATGTATGTTGTGTGTGTGTGTGTGTGTGTGTGTGTGTGTGTGTGTGTGTGTGTGTGTGTGTGTGTGGCATGTACATACCCAGGGCAGGTACATGTATGTCATAACCAAACATGAGGGTCTGTACTGGTGTACAGCAACAGTCATCTGCTAATGCTTAAATAACCGAGGGCCCCTGGTATGTGTACAGCTGACCTGGTTACAGACAGTGGTATCATTGCATTGCATAACACATGATGCAACTGTGTCAGTACATGGGTACTCTCTACAGTTGATGTAGAGCTTGGTACAGTCCACTGGTCAAGGGTCACATGGTGGTGTACTCTTATATGTCCTACAACATGTATGGGTGTGTGTTGGTGGTTCGAGGGCATGGTGGTGTCTGAGGTTTACATCCTAGAATACAGCATGTGACACTGTGTCCTGCACATGACTCATCTGTGATGCCTTTTTTGGGGGTACCGGTCATTACATGTGAGTGGCCTCTATGTATGTGGGGACACCACTACCATCGTACCTGTTATGGCCCACATGTCTGGTTCTGAGGTATGTGATGGTAGTGCTATTGTGCACTACAGAGCCATCAGCCAGGTGTTCCTCACTACACAGATGTCAGTACTCCCCATTGTTGGATCTACAGTGAGCAGTTGTGATTATGGACGCTACACATCTAGCATTGGTTAGCATAAGCATACAATGCAGTTGTCCTCTAGGTGTCAGGGCGTTATCCTGTGTTTAGGACATTTGCCTTGGAATGGCACAATATGGGCGGATGCAACTTTGGTATTATCCCCATTCCCTTGAATCATGGATGCATGTGATATGTGTCAAAGGCCTGTCTACTCTCAGTCATGTCAACACAGAATGGCAAACACTGGACAACCTTGTACTTACAGCAGGACATTGGCTCATTGTGCTGGTCAAGCAGTTGCCACTTCTAGCAATGCTCATTGTGTTGGTCAAGCAGTTTCCACTCCTATCAAGACATCACTGTGAGTTGTGATATTGTGCTTGGTATAGGATGGTACATCTAAGGTGATGTACAGCAGCAGACGTTGTGTAAAACACTGGTGTCAGATATATGTAGAGCAGCGTTCCTGCTAACAATGACAACTACTAATACCAGAGCCCATTATAATGTGTTCTTCACATCTACCTGTAATAGCATGGCCACTATGGCCTTCCGTGTTTAGAATCAGAGTGCATCCCAGACAGCCCTGTGCTACTAAGTGTATGAGCATGCCCAGTATAACCTTGTGTAGATGGACACATAGGGCATTCCGAACAGCCCTGTGCTACTAAGTGTGTGAGCATGCCCAGTGACATCTTGTGTCGGTTATGTGCCTCTGTGTATGGGTATGGCTATTGTAACCCTGTATAGTGATAGTAATCGTCCATTCCACAGATGGGCATACTTCAGGTCAGGATGGATTCCTACTTTAAAAACACAGATTCACAGGTATGTACATCTTAACTGCCAGCATCCCTATTGAGTTCCGCATTCCTAGAAGGTAATAATGACAGCCTTGAAATATGTAGTCTGTGTGGCGCGACTCGTAACTATATAGTATTGTAATAGTGATCTGTAGATAGGCAGGTTTTCCGTTCCCACCACTGGTGTGTGTTTGTTTGTCCCATTTGCCTGAGGACTGAGTAATGCTTTTAGACTGCTCACACTCCATACATTTCTTATACCCACCTTTGGCAAAGCTGATAATGTCACCCATCTACAAATACACCTCTGGGAGTGCTGTGTTCCAGTAATCTCAGTAGTGCGTTCTGTAACTTTGTAATGCTGTAGTGTAATAAAGTAGTTAGGTCGGTGTTCTAATCCCAGACTTGCCGTGTGTGTGCGTGTGTGTTTGTCTGCGTCTGCCTGAGGACTGAGTAATGCATTTAGACTGCTCACACTCCATACATTTCTTATATCCACCTTTGGCAAGGCTGATGATGTCGCCCATCTACAAATACACCTCTGGGCGTACTGTGTCCCAGTAATCTCGGTAGCATTTTCTATAACTGCGTAATGCAGTAGTGTAGTTAGGGCAGTGTTCTAATCCCAGACTTGCCGTGTGTGTGTTTGTCCCCGTCTGCCTGAGGACTGAGTAATGCTTTTAGACTGCTCACATTCCATACATTTCTTATACCCACCTTTGGCAAGGCTGATGATGTCACCCATCTACAAATACACCTCTGGGTGTACTGTGTCCCAGTAATCTTGGTAGCGCTTTCTATAACTGTGTAATGCTGTAGTGTAATAAAGTAGTTAGGTCGGTGTTCTAATCCCAGACTTGCCGTGTGTGTTTGTCCCCATCTGCCTGAGGACTGAGTAATGCTTTTAGACTGCTCACACTCCATAGATTTCTTATACCCACCTTTGGCAAGGCTGATGATGTCAACCATCTACAGATACACCTCTGGGAGTGCTGTGTCCTAGTAATCTCGGTAGCGCATTCTGTAACTGTGTAATGCTGTAGTGTAGTAAAGTAGTTAGGTCAGTGTTCTAATACCAGACTTGTCGTGTGTGTGTGTGTGTGTGTGTGTGTGTGTGTGTGTGTGTGTGTGTGTGTGTGTGTGTGTGTGTGTGTGTGTGTGTTTGTCCCCGTTTGCCTGAGAACTGAATAATGCTTTTAGACTGTTCACACTCCATACATTTCTTATACCCACCTTTGGTAAGGCTGATGATGTCACCCATCTACAAATACACCTCTGGGAGTGCTGTGTTCCAGTAATCTCAGTAGTGCGTTCTGTAACTTTGTAATGCTGTAGTGTAATAAAGTAGTTAGGTCGGTGTTCTAATCCCAGACTTGCCGTGTGTATGCGTGTTTGTTTGTCTGCGTCTGCCTGAGGACTGAGTAATGCATTTAGACTGCTCACACTCCATACATTTCTTATACCCACCTTTGGCAAGGCTGATGATGTCGCCCATCTACAAATACACCTCTGGGCGTACTGTGTCCCAGTAATCTCGGTAGCATTTTCTATAACTGCGTAATGCAGTAGTGTAGTTAGGGCAGTGTTCTAATCCCAGACTTGTCGTGTGTGTGTTTGTCCCCGTCTGCCTGAGGACTGAGTAATGCTTTTAGACTGCTCACACTCCATAGATTTCTTATACCCACCTTTGGCAAGGCTGATGATGTCAACCATCTACAGATACACCTCTGGGAGTGCTGTGTCCTAGTAATCTCGGTAGCGCTTTCTGTAACTGTGTAATGCTGTAGTGTAGTAAAGTAGTTAGGTCAGTGTTCTAATACCAGACTTGTCGTGTGTGTGTGTGTGTGTGTGTGTGTGTGTGTGTGTGTGTGTGTGTGTGTGTGTGTGTGTGTGTGTGTGTGTGTGTTTGTCCCGTTTGCCTGAGAACTGAATAATGCTTTTAGACTGTTCACACTCCATACATTTCTTATACCCACCTTTGGTAAGGCTGATGATGTCACCCATCTACAAATACACCTCTGGGAGTGCTGTGTTCCAGTAATCTCAGTAGTGCGTTCTGTAACTTTGTAATGCTGTAGTGTAATAAAGTAGTTAGGTCGGTGTTCTAATCCCAGACTTGCCGTGTGTGTGCGTGTGTGTTTGTCTGCGTCTGCCTGAGGACTGAGTAATGCATTTAGACTGCTCACACTCCATACATTTCTTATACCCACCTTTGGCAAGGCTGATGATGTCGCCCATCTACAAATACACCTCTGGGCGTACTGTGTCCCAGTAATCTCGGTAGCATTTTCTATAACTGCGTAATGCAGTAGTGTAGTTAGGGCAGTGTTCTAATCCCAGACTTGCCGTGTGTGTGTTTATCCTCGTCTGCCTGAGGACTGAGTAATGCTTTTAGACTGCTCACACTCCATAGATTTCTTATACCCACCTTTGGCAAGGCTGATGATGTCAACCATCTACAGATACACCTCTAGGAGTGCTGTGTCCTAGTAATCTCGGTAGCGCATTCTGTAACTGTGTAATGCTGTAGTGTAGTAAAGTAGTTAGGTCAGTGTTCTAATACCAGACTTGTCGTGTGTGTGTGTGTGTGTGTGTGTGTGTGTGTGTGTGTGTGTGTGTGTGTGTTTGTCCCCGTTTGCCTGAGAACTGAATAATGCTTTTAGACTGTTCACACTCCATACATTTCTTATACCCACCTTTGGTAAGGCTGATGATGTCACCCATCTACAAATACACCAATACACCTCTGGGAGTGCTGAGTCCCAGTAATCTCGGTAGTGTGTTCTATAACTGTGTAATGCTGTAGTGTAATAAAGTAGTTAGGTCAGTGTTCTAATCCCAGACTTGCCATGTGTGTGTTTGCCCCCATCTGCCTGAGGACTGAATAATGCTTTTAGACTGCTCACACTCCATACAATTCTTATACCCACGTTTGGCAGGGCTGATGATGTCACCCACCTACAAATAAACATCTGGGAGTGCTGTGCCCCAGTAATCTTGGTAGCATGTTCTGTAACTGCATAATGCATAAGTGTAGCAAAGTAGTTAGGTTAGTGTTCTAATCCCAGACTTGCCAAGTGTGAATGTTTGTCCCCGTCTGCCTGAAAAATGCTTTTAGACTGGTCACACTCCATACAATTCTTATACCCACCTTTGGCAAGGCTGATGATGTCACCCATCTACAAATTCACTTCTGGGAGTGCTGTGTTCCAGTAATCTGGGTAGCGCGCTCTGTAGCTGCGTAATGCTGCAGTGTGCTAAAGTTGTTAGGTCGGTGTTCTAATCCCAGACCTGCCAAGTGTGTGTGTGTGTGTGTGTGTGTGTCTGCCTGCATGAGACAAGTACAGTGCTTTGTAGAGTATGCACTCTCTGTACAAATCACATGACAACCTTTGTCATTCCTGCTGTTGTCACCCACCTAGGTATACACCTGTAGGCGTGCTGCAACCCAGTATTCCCCATAGTGCGTGCCCTAAAAGCATATTGCTGCAGCAAGATACAGTAGGTAGGGGTTTGTATACAGGACATGGCAAGTTTGTGTTTGTCTGTCAGAACCTGTGTAGAGGTGGCCATGATTGTCTTATCATTGGACATGTTTGGGAGCAGATTTTGTAGTTTTTCTATATGGTGTCCGTCTTATGGCACACTGGCCACCTCACAAGGAGTACAGCTGTCAGTCAGCCACGGGACTGTGTTGGCAAGCCATACCCATACATCTGGCAAAAGACCTGGTGAACAAAGTATGCAGCCCTACTAGTACCCGGTATATGTTCCGCACCCATGTGCCATGCACAAACAAACTTGCCTAGGATATCCCAATATGCTGCTAGTATCATGCACATTGATTACAGATAGTAGGCATGATGTGAATGCAGTGGCCTGCAGAGGACATGGCACACTGTACAGCGGTACAACAGGCACATATATGCAGACATTGTGCCTTCACTATGTTCCACACTGGATGCCCGCAACATATGTGGTGCCATCAAATGTGATCCACAGAGGACAGACAATGCTGTACACATGTGCCCTGTATGGACCCATGCCACTGACACCATGGAATACCTATATCATACTATCAATGCAGGTGCAGGGTCGACCTGCTCACTATAAGCAGGTTTCGCCACACTAGGCCAGTATTGGCATATCGGGGATTAACGGGCTGTGTACACAACATGTGCCTGCCAAACCAGGTACACCTGTACATGTCACTGTTCAGTATTGTGGGACATGCACATCCCAGGCAATGTCCATGTGAAGGACCATCCAACACAGACATGGCATGCATTGCAAAGCTATGGCCATACACACTGGTAACCAGGATGTCAGGCCAGATCATGCAGTACCCATCTGTGTGGGACATTGCAGACAATACACCACTGCACTGCACACCATTGTTTGGTGATACAATGCCAAGGATTACCCCTCACCCAGCCTTGTCCAGCCATCTTGCACAGCCAACCACTACACACCCATGAAGCAATGCATACCTGCATGCCAGTACCGGGACCTTATGTCTGTGTGTGGGTTGTGATGCTCCTAACCACAGTCACTCCCAGTATAACCCTCGTTGGCATAGCAACAGATGTCAAGCAATTTCACATGCCCTAGCCAATAGAACCTCAGATATCCCCTGTGGTGCATGTAGTCCTGTGCATTACTGCAGTGTGGCAAACTAAGTAGTTAGGTTGTGTATTTGTGGCCCTGGCAAAGAGTGTCAGTGTGTGTCCATTAGAGAGTGTGGTTGTGGTGACAATGGCATCCCTTCATATGGACCACCATGTGTGCCACACCTAATAAATGTCTACTATATCTCTGTTGCAGATGTCACTCACCTACACACATATATGTTCTTACAGCACAGCAACATGTCGCCTTTGTGGCACATGTAGTAACGTCATGCACATGTAATAGTAATGAGTAGTCAGCCAGGGGTTTGACCCCTGTACTGTTTGGCATGTGGCAGATGATGCTTAGGGTTAAGTCTCCATGCCCTTCCCTGGTGTACTTTGCCTGTCACCCCCACACACTCTCTGGTGGATGTGAAGGAGTACAGCTGCCAGCAGCAGCATGTTTATTGTAAGTGATGGACATGGGCAGGTGATGGCCTCTGCACTTATTGCAGTACTCCTCTAGCTGATTGCATGTGGTACAGCTGTGATGGTGTACCCATAGCCATCCGCATGATAAACACAGTACACTATCTAGGGAAAACATGTTGTTATTTGGCCATGACAGTCGCTGTGAGTGGTACCTGGATGTGGTGTACTGACACGGCATCACAGATGATATCTGAATGTACCTCAAACATTTTACACAGTGGGAAATAGCCTAAAGACAGGAGGGTGATGTGCCACACATGACTACAGCATGTAAGTGTAGCTATGCTGCATTGGGACTACTGCCTGTTTAACATGTGTGTGGTAATGGCTATTCTGCATGTTATAATACAGACATGACAGTACTCTGTTCATGAGGGACCCCCATCTGTAGGGCCATCTGTGAACTGGTCAGTGTGTGCAACCATTTGTTTCCTGTGTTACACACTGAACACACATCTGTGCACAACAGAAGCATGGTGTGAGGATTTCAGACAGTACATAATGATAGGGATGTGTTACTGCCATCGCATCCCTGACTGGACATGTGTCATATGAGACAGTGGTATGACAGACACTGTCTGGGGTTCAAAGTGACAAGCCAATAATGGGCAACTGTTCATAGCTGTGGGCACACGTCTACTACACATTGTACAGATGGCATGCAGTATATATGCATGTATTGTGCTCCCTCTGCAAATGTATACCATCTGTTGTGTTGGGTTGATGGTGATATCTATGCATACTGTTGTAGATAATCCTGTATGCTGTTGTGTTGGGTTGATGGTGTTATCTATGCATACTGTCATAGGTAATCCTGTATGCTGTTGTCTATCAATAAGCCATATGTGGGTTTAAACTACAACACCATGGACTGAATGGGTTGGGAGGTCCCGGCAGAACCTCCAGTCCCACTTCAGCTGACCATGACACCGGGCACTAGCAGATCTGGGGCCCAGCCTTGGACATCAACCTCTGTTGGCTTTGCATAACCTTCTGGTGATACCACCACTGAGGATGGAGCATGTCCCCCCCCTGGGACACATGTCTGCTGTCGTGCGGTCCCAGACATGTTGCGTTGGTGGCTCACTAAGGGGTTCCAAAGGCAGATACACCAGCTCAAGGGCAGAGTGTCACATTTACAGGGTGATGCTGCCCCTCCTGGACAGCCCCAAGCACTGCCTCCTTTGCAGCTGTTTAGGTGCAGTGGCAGTTGCCCATGGCTGGGGACCTCCGTCCCACTGTTCCCATGGGCTTGTGAATGCCGAGCATCCATCCCCATCCAGGGTGTATCCCCCCCCCACCCACATGTGTCATATACCAACTCTGTATGCTGTTTTTTTCTGTGATCCTACCTATCCACCATGGCAATACCTACACTCCTTCCCCTACATCCGACCCTCACCTACGGAAACATAAGGCCAATTGGCTCCTAGGACAACATCTGCTCTATATATAGCTGTCCACACGTGCCCACTGGACACATGACACCCTTGCAATATGCATCACAACATACTCCTGTTATACTCACCCCTGTCTCTCAGGCGCACGATCCTGGTATGCACATCACTCCTACATGGTCCAGGTACACGTGATGAGGATGACCCCATTGTACATACAACACTACCGTTCACTCTATAGTTAGCCCATTTACCTTTATCATGATGATAATGTTGCACACAGCACCTTGCAAGAGTACTGTTCACACATAATGATTGGACAGGTACTGTTGTGTTAATGTACATTACATGCACAGAGTGATGCATACAGCCAATGTACAAATATTTGCATGTATGAATGACACATGTCTGTCTGAGGGAGTCTTGAGATCACATAGAGCAACACCACTACATAATACAGGCGTCACTGGCATTTCCAGTTTCATTCATTTGTAATGCTTTGTTGCCACATGGTATGTTTCTGATATATCTCTATATATGTATGTACCTATATGCTGGACATAAACACTCACATATACATCTACATGATGGGATACATTCCTATACTGTTAAATGACTGTGTTGTATGATATGTTTGTGGTACTGTCCATTGTCTGTATATCTGCCATGGCGTATTGGTAATTCACATTAGCTGTGTGCACAGAGTCCTGGTTCTGACCCTTGCAGAGGATGTTTATTTGGTTGCAGGGCAGAACAAGCCCATTGGATACAGAGGGAGAAAGGCACATTAAAGCAGTTGGGAGCAGGTGTGCATGGGTTTGTGCTGTGTTAAGCACTGCTGACCTCTGGTTACAGCTTCTTGCACTCGGTTAGTCTCTACATTGCTTTACCAGTGCAATACTCACATACTGGTAGCCAAACACGCTTACACTCGCTCGCTCCCGCACTTGCAAATGCATCGACATTGGTGCTTGCATCTGTCACTCACACCCCTGGGTGGGAGTGAGGACCACAATATTACCTTGTGATGCCTGTTAAACCACCAAGAAGAGACAACTCAGATCCACACCAGTGATAGATTTAGCGCTTTCGTTTTTTAATAAAAACTTCTTCAGAATCACGGTTACACAAACACTGACCCAATAAATACCCTCACAACCCTCCATATTACCATAATTAATTGCTGACATCATAATTAATTAAACCCTTGTACATAGTTATATTAAAGAAACACATACAGAATTCAATAAATCACATACACATACATATATAAAACATATATAAATGAAAAAAATCAATATAATTAAATGTATTGCTATAAAGTGTTTACAAATATCCCTCTGTCTTTAGTCTAAGGATAGAATTGACAGAAACATTAGTGTTCAAACCTGGGTAATATGTTGCATTTGTTATTAATTGCCATTTAAGTTCCCTTGATTCCAAATAATCATTCAGGGGTCCACCCCTATCCCCTAAAGTCACTTGTTCAAGGACTGAAAATTTAAAAGAATGACCATCATTATTTTTAACATGAACAGCTAACATATTTTTTATTTCCTGTTTTTTGATGTCATAGAAATGTTGATACATTCTACTCCTAAGGGCATTAATAGTTTTGCCAATATAGAAACAAGGGCACTGAGTGCACATTGCTATATATACTACTACCTTGCTACTACAGGAAAACTTCTTTTTATGTTTAAATTTACCAAATTTTGGAATATTTATTTTGTTTCCTTCTATAAGGGTGGCCACAGTGGTACAGTGGTTAGCATTGCTGCCTCACAGCAAGAGGTTCTCTGGTTCGAACCTCGGCTGGGGTGCCTTCTGTGCAGAGTCTGCATGTCCTCCCTGTGGTCGCGTGGGTTTTCTCCGGGTGCTCCGGTTTCCTCCCACATCCCAAAGACGTGCTGCAGGTGGATTGGACACTCTAAATTGTCCCTAGGTGTGAGTGTGTGCATGTGTGTGCCTTCTGTGGACAGTTGGGTGCTGGACTGGCAACTCGACACTGTAAAACTCCACTGCCAATCATGAGCGGACAAGGTGATCCGCTATGGCGACCCCTAACCGGGAAAAGCCAAAAGAAGAAGAAGATTTTGTTTCCTTCTATAATAGACTGACATTGTATGCTGAAACCACATTTGAATATACCTTTAGTTCCAGAATAAAACTCTGTTGTATTCTCCAACATGTTTTTTTATAGTGGTGTCTTTTCTATACACTATATTGGGTCCCATACCCACTATATCCAAATACTCCTTACTGGTATTAAATAAATTCCAATTATGTTGGATAACTTTCATGATATTATTATAATACATATTATATTTAAATGTACCAACCCTATTGAATATTTTATTCTCATTTTTAGTCTTCTCTGTCATAGTTGCATCAATACCTTTACCTAATAGTGGGAAAAAGAATCCATTTTCTCTTTTTGTAATTACCTCCTGTAGTTTATTAGCTACAAATTCTCCAGGATATCCCCTGTTAACAAACATCCCCTTAAGGGTGCTAATTTGATTCAGGAATTCATGTTTTTCAGATACCATCCTGGCTAATCTAACTCCCTGTCCTTTTACTAATGCCTTCTTCTGATGTAAAGGGTGGAAACTACTGAAGTGCAATAGTGTATTAGAGTAGGTAGGTTTTCTGTAGATGGTAGTCTCAAACTGTTGCCCCCTTTTGTTTTTACCAATAGTGATATCCAAATAATTAATTTTCTCATGAGAAATGGTGTGAGAAAATTTCAAGAAATCAGTACTATTCTCAATAAATTCAAGGAACTCCTTAAGTGTGTCCTCGCCATCGTTCCAAATAATAAAGATATCGTCCAAATAACGGCCGTAGTATTTCCAAAACTTTGCATATGGACTTGTAAATATAAATTCTGTTTCCCAAAATGCTAAGACAGAATTTGCAAAAATAGGGGCACAAGTGGCCCCCATTGCTACCCCTTTACACTGCTTAAATAGCTGTTCTTCAAAAACAATGATGTTAGTCTCTAGGACAAGTTCCATCAATGTCCTAATAGTAACAATACGATCATGTCCTAAATCAGTGTGACGACATAAAAATAAATAAAACCATTCGGTACCAGTTTCATGAGGAATTATAGAGAACAAATCCTTGACATCTATTGTTACAAAAATTAGATTATGATTATATAGCTCCTTGTTTAACTTTTTCAAAAGGTCCCATGAGTCTTTTATTATCCAGTGGCAATTACTCAAAATATTTTTAAGTTGTGTGTCAATAAATTTTGCAATGAAATATGTTTTTGATGCTTTTGCATCTACTATATGTCTAAAGGAGGGGTTACTAAGATCTTTATGGAGCTTTAGAATACCAAATATCGTAGGTATTTTTGACCATTTTACTTCCATAAAGAATATTCATCCAATGTGATTTGTCTATTAAGAAGTAACTCTTCTAATGTTAAATCAACCTTTCTATATAAAATATTCTTCTCATTAATACTAATCTGGCAGTAGGTATCTGAATGTAAAATGCCAAACATTTTATCAATATATGAATTTCTGTCCATAATAATTAACCCACCCCCTTTATCTGGTTTCATAATTCTTATTGCTTTATTAGTACTGATTTCTTGAAATTTTCTCACACCATTTCTCATGAGAAAATTAATTATTTGGATATCACTATTGGTAGAAACAAAAGGGGGCAACAGTTTGAGACTACCATCTACAGAAAACCTACCTACTCTAATACACTATTGCACTTCAGTAGTTTCCACCCTTTACATCAGAAGAAGGCATTAGTAAAAGGACAGGGAGTTAGATTAGCCAGGATGGTATCTGAAAAACATGAATTCCTGAATCAAATTAGCACCCTTAAGGGGATGTTTGTTAACAGGGGATATCCTGGAGAATTTGTAGCTAATACACTACAGGAGGTAATTACAAAAAGAGAAAATGGATTCTTTTTCCCACTATTAGGTAAAGGTATTGATGCCACTATGACAGAGAAGACTAAAAATGAGAATAAAATATTCAATAGGGTTGGTACATTTAAATATAATATGCATTATAATAATATCGTGAAAGTTATCCAACATAATTGGAATTTATTTAATACCAGTAAGGAGTATTTGGATATAGTGGGTATGGGACCCAATATAGTGTATAGAAAAGACACCACTATAAAAAACATGTTGGAGAATACAACAGAGTTTTATTCTGGAACTAAAGGTATGTTCAAATGTGGTTTCAGCTTACAATGTCAGTCTATTATAGAAGGAAACAAAATAAATATTCCAACTTTTGGTAAATTTAAACATAAAAAGAAATTTTCCTGTAGTAGTAAGGCAGTAGTATATATAGGAATGTGCACTCAGTGCCCTTGTTTCTATATTGGCAAAACTATTAATGCCCTTAGGAGTAGAATGTATCAACATTTCTATGACATCAAAAAACAGGAAATAAAAAATGTGTTAGCTGTTCATGTTAAAAATAATGATGGTCATTCTTTTAAGTTTTCAGTCCTTGAACAAGTGACTTTAGGGGATAGGGGTGGACCCCTCAATGATTATTTGGAATCTAGGGAACTTAGATGGCAATTAAGAACAAATGCAACATATTACCCAGGTTTGAACACTAATGTTTCTGTCAGTTCTATCCTTAGATTAAAGACAGAGGGATATTTGTAAACACATTATAGCAATACATTTCATTATATAGATTTTTCATTTATATATGTTTTATATATGTATGTGTATGTGATTTATTGAATTCTGTATGTGTTTCTTTAATATAACTATGTACAAGGGTTTAATTAATTATGATGTCAGCAATTAATTATGGTAATATGGAGGGTTGTGAGGGTTTTTATTGGGTCAGTGTTTGTGTAATCGTGATTCTGAAGAAGTTTTTATTAAAAAACGAAAGCGCTAAATCTATCACTGGTGTGGATCTGAGTTGTCTCTTCTTGGTGGTTTATCAGTTTTTTTGTGTGCTTTTCTGTGGTGCTCATTGTGATGCCTATTACATCGGACTACATGAATACAGTATCGGGAATGGCTGCCCATTAGCCAAAGACATGGCTTTTGACTGTACGGAATCAGTGGCCTGTCCAGTGAAATCATATTATTTGTGTGTTCCTCATACAATCTGCTCCCATCTG